>NW_020651662.1:0-284 GCF_003573695.1 Papaver somniferum | reverse complement strand
TTTTCTAGACTTTTACAGCATAATGTTGCTTCTGGTCTTCTCAATGGTATTAAAATTAACCATCATTGTCCTCCTATCAATCATCTGTTTTTTGCAGATGATTGTTTGTTATTCTTTCAAGCTAATTCTTCTCAAATGAATCATCTTAAACATATGATTCTTTCCTTTGGACAAGCCTCAGGACAGGTTATTAACATGCAGAAGTCAACTTTGTTTTTTGGTAAGCACACTTCGATTGCCCACAAGTCTAGTATTTCTAGCATTCTTAATATGAAAGTTATGGG
>NW_020651661.1:0-287 GCF_003573695.1 Papaver somniferum | reverse complement strand
GGATTATCTCGGTGCTTTTGAGTATAAATATGTCTATGGGGTTGAATAGAATGGTTGTCGAGAGTTGGGAGGAGAGAAGGAACGCTGCAGAATCGAGAACCATGATTTCTCTCTGCTGCTGCTGCTGAAGATGAAGATGAAGAACACGAAGAACAGAAAGCCAAAGACCGTCGTTCTTCAACAGTGTCTAAGACGCACGTCCGCGGGTCGTAGTTCGTCGTACAACAACAGTTATCATTTATCGTTCTTCTTGTAACAGCTGAACAGCGCCTTTGCAACAGTTATTT
>NW_020651660.1:0-686 GCF_003573695.1 Papaver somniferum | reverse complement strand
TATTTGATTCAAGATAAATGAAATTTGTTAGGATTTGGATTAGTTCTGCATGGTATTTCATCCTTCTTCTATTGTGAAATTTGACTTCCTTCATATTTTCTTGAATCAACGCACATAGAAATGCAATATTTACTTGGCGTATTGCCTAAGAACATATTAATTGTAACTACAATACATTTTTCAAACTTTTTCTGTTAAAGATGAGTTTATCTAGTTTACAATTTAGTCTCAGAAATCAATTTCCGACTGATAACGAAATGTATAGACTGTTTAGAGTTAACGTATATAAAATTAAACATTTTTATGAACTCTTTCTTTTTATGTTGGCTTTGTCTTTCTATTTGATTCAAGATAGATGAAATTTGTTAGGATTTGGATTAGTTCTACATGGTCTTTCATATTTCTTCTATTGTGAAATTTGACTTCCTTCGTATTTTCTTGAATCAACGTACATAGAAATGCAATTTTTACTAGACGTATTGCCTTAGAACATATTATTTGTGATTACAATAAATTTTTCAAACTTTTTCTGTTAAAGATGAGTTTATCTAGTTTAAAATTTAGTCTCATAAATCCATTTCCGACTTATAACGAAGTGTGTAGACTTTTTTGAGTTAACGTATATTAAATTCAACATTTTTATGAACTCTTTATTTTTGTGTTGGCTTTGTCTTTCTATTTGATTC
>NW_020651659.1:0-1400 GCF_003573695.1 Papaver somniferum | reverse complement strand
TCCCATTGTTAATTTAACCCTGATGCTGTAATAGCATAATAGGAAGTAATATCTGTTACAGTATTACTTTCAATTACCCATACTATATTCTGTACATGGTATTTATGTGGTTGGGTGATGTATCATGTATCACCATCAAACCAAATCAATTGCTTGTGGGAGATATATAGATTAACTTTACTGGGTGCTGATCCCAGTTACTCATTTTCTGGATGTTTTTATTTGCTAACTATTTATAAATGTGCCGTGATTTTTCTTTTGACGCCTATTTATCCGTTTTTCCTAATTTTAGGTATTTCAGTTATCCGATGATGAGGCTGACAGCGAGGATAATGATGAAGGTGAAGGCAACGGTGATACTGAAGACAATACATCTTCCCTCTGGCACTGGTAAGGGTGAAAACAACAATGACAATGGAAACAATGCTTGAAGATTGATACGGTGGCTGCCAGATGTGTTTTTCTACGCCTCAAGTCAGTTAGCTTTAAAAACTTTGCTGGCGACCAAAGGGAGATTAGATGAGCGAAATTAATTTGAAAATGCCAGAACTCTGGAGAAAATGTTTATTTATGGTGATCAGTCTTGATATGGAAAGCGAAAAAGTAATCATGGTTGTTCTCACTTGAGTTATCGAGTCTTTCAAGTGCCCCTGCAAGTTGTATGCCCAAATTGTATTCTCACTTGGGTTAGGAGGTCAGTCCTCTTTACATTTCTCTATTTGAAATGGTATATAATTTCAAGCATCGTTTCATTTCGGTGTTTTACTATGCTGCTAGTGTGTCCTTATCTTAATGTGCAGTGCAAGCCGTGGCGTTTTAACTGTAAAACAATTTATTGTTTACTCTTGTCCCACTGTGAAAGAAAGCCTTAACATACTCATGTTGCAATTTTGTTCGAATGTGTTTGCAGATGTGGATCTCCAATGGTGGGTACGATGAATATGGTCCATCCATTGTCCACCGGCAGTGCTTTTAATCTAAGTTGGTGTATAAGGAGAAACTACTGGTGATGATGGTTGGTTACTACTTTTTGGTTGGGTTTCTGAGGCCATCTTGTGTCGTTTGGAGTTCATGCTTCTCAGTTTCTAGTGTTCTAGAGCCTAAAACAAAAGGTCAGTGTGCTAGCTATTGCTGCTGCTAAACTTCACAACAGATAAATAAACCTGGTACTGTTCTTGGTGTTTCTTGTTTATATTTCTCATGATAAGTTATGCAGTCCAGAAAACGGTTGGTTGATGCAGTGTGCAATTGGTGTTGGTTGGATGTATTGTGTGCAGTATTGCGAAAATGGAGATGCGAATAGTGATGCATAGCAGGTTATGCATCTACAAAATTTGTTGCATAACTTGTTATGCATTCACGGAACTGGTTGCGTAACACGTTCTGCAGTTTTTTTTTTT
>NW_020651658.1:0-649 GCF_003573695.1 Papaver somniferum | reverse complement strand
TGAGTTATTGATAACAAGCCTACAATGAAACTAAGCATTCACCAATACTTATGTGTAGTTTTTTGAACCATCCTCTTAAATGTACCAGTTTTTGTATATTATTGAATGTTTAAACAGTTTCTAGCGTTCCAGGTGACATCTATTAATTATTTAACTTTAGAGGACTATGAGTTATTGATAACAAGCCTACTATGAAACTAAGCATTCACCTATAATTCTGTGTATTCTTTTGAACCATCCTCTTAAATGTACCAGTTTTTGTATATTATTAAATGTTTTAAACAGTTTCTAGAGTTCCAGGTGACATCTATTAATCTTTAATTTTAGAGGACTATTAGTTATTGATAAGAAGCCTACTATGAAACTAAGCATTCACCTATACTTCTGTGTATTCTTTTGAACCATCCTCTTAAATGTAGCAGTTTTTGTATATTATTAAAGGCTATAAACAGTTTCTAGCGTTCCATGTGACATCTATTAATTCTTTAATTTTAGAGGATTATGAATTTTTGATAACAACCCTACTATGAAACTAAGTATTCACCTATACTTCTGTGTATTCTTTTGAACCATCCTCTCAAATGTACAAGTTTTTGTTTATTATTAGATGCTTTAAACAGTTTCTAGCGTTCCAGGTGACATCTATTAA
>NW_020651657.1:0-306 GCF_003573695.1 Papaver somniferum | reverse complement strand
TTTCCAAACTCAGCAGAAAATCTCGGCAAAGAGACTTTCGCCAGTTCGCGGACTAGGTTCGCGGACTGAGTTCGCGGACTTACAGGCAAACGAGTTTTTGGAAAATCCCAGCATAAATTCTCGGTACAATAACTTCCGTCAGTTCGGATTGGGTTCGCGGACTTGGAAAAACCAATTCCTCCGGTTTCTCTCAATCAACAAAGTTCGAAAACTTCGGATTAAGGAATACATGGTTATGTAATATAAACTCTCATTCCAATCATTGAGACATTCTCAGAGGACGTTATATAGCCGTTATTCACAGAC
>NW_020651656.1:0-257 GCF_003573695.1 Papaver somniferum | reverse complement strand
TGTAATTACAATTAATATGTTCTAAGGCAATACGTCTAGTAAAAATTGCATTTCTATGTACATTGATTCAAGAAAATATGAAGGAAGTCAAATTTCACAATAGAAAAGGATGAAAGACCATGCAAAACTACCAAATCCTAACAAATTTCATCTATCTTGAATCAAATAGAAAAACAAATCCAACACAAAAAGAAAGAGTTCATAAAAATGTTGAATTTAATATACGTTAACTCAAAAAAGTCTACACACTTCGTTAT
>NW_020651655.1:0-593 GCF_003573695.1 Papaver somniferum | reverse complement strand
TCACAATAAATATGTTCTAAGCCATTACGTCTAGTAAAAATTGCATTTCTGTGTACGTTGATTCATGAATATATGAAGGAAGTCAAATTTCACTATAGAAGAAGGACGAAAGACCAAGCAGAACTAATCCAAATCCTAACAAATTTCATCTTTCTTGAATCAAATAGAAACACAAAGCCAACACAAAAAGAAAGTATTTATAAAAATGTTGAATTTTATATACGTTAACTCAAAAAATTCTACACTCTTCGTTATAAGTCGGAAGTCGATTTTCTGAGACTAAATTGTAAACTAGTTAAACTCATCTTTAATAGAACAAGTTTTAAAAATGTATAATAATCACAATAAATATGTTCTAAGGCAGTACGTCTAGTAAAAGTTGCATTTCTATGTATGTTGATTCAAGAATATATGAAGGAAGTCAAATTTCACTATAGAAGAAGGACAAAAGACCAAGCAGAACTAATCCAAATCCTAACAATATTCATCTATCTTGAATCAAATAGAAAGACAAAGCCAACATAAAAAGAAAGTGTTCATAAAAATGTTGAATTTTATATATGTTAACTAAAAAAGTCTACACACTTCGTTAT
>NW_020651654.1:0-303 GCF_003573695.1 Papaver somniferum | reverse complement strand
TGTATTGTAATTACAATTAATATGTTCTAAGGCAATACGTCTAGTAAAAATTGCATATCTATGTACGTTGATTCAATAAAATATGAAGGAAGTCAAATATCACAATAGAAGAAAGATGAAAGGGCATGCAGAACTAACCCAGATCCTAACAAATTTCATCTATCTTGAATCAAATAGAAAGACAAAGCCAACATAAAAAGAAAGAGTTCATAAAAATGTTGAATTTTATATACGTTAACTAAAAAAAGTCTACACATTTCGTTATAAGTCGGAAATTGATTTCTGAGACTAAATTGTAAACTA
>NW_020651653.1:0-664 GCF_003573695.1 Papaver somniferum | reverse complement strand
TAATTAATTAATATATGATATCCATAATTATCTTCCATTCATAAATAAGATTAATTAAAACGTGTATTCATGCAAATCAATTTAGTTTCCACAAATATATTCATGCACATGCAAATACAATTAAAATAATCTTAACTAAAATGTATTCATGCATTCATGCAAATAAATTTAATTTCCACAAATAAATTCATGCACATACAAATACAATTAAAATAATAATAATCAAAATATATTCGTGCATCCATGAAAAGTCAATATAGATATAACTATTTAGTTTCCACAAGTACATTCATGCACATATAGAATTAGAATAATGATAATAATTATTTCGTATAAATGTCACACTTATTTAAAAATGATGTCAATTAATTATTTGTTTTAATTCCTGTGAAACCAAAACATTAAATTGCACTATTATCTTTTTAAATGGGCATGTAACTTCCATGGGCCTTGAACACGTTATGACCTTAACGAGTTAACATCACTAACTGGATCATCGTAATTTGGCCGTTAACCGGGTTATGATTTTCTTTTAATAAGGTTATTTCCAGTTAGACCCAACTCGACTCAAAAATGACAGTTTGGACTCAGAATTATTTGAGCATCATTATTGTGCATACGAGGTGGAAATCATTTTTTTGAAAAAGGAATTTATTCCTTCATA
>NW_020651652.1:0-382 GCF_003573695.1 Papaver somniferum | reverse complement strand
GCTAATTCTCAATAAACATCATAAATCATCATGTTTATGCTTAAAAGTAATTTTGAGTACAAACATAAAGAATAAGGAAACTCATAGTAATTAAAGATAAGAACAAACTATATTTGCATCCCAACTAAATAAGGATTTCCAGCTATTCTAATTTGTTCCATTAAGTGGATTACTTACCTTTAACCTTTTAGAATTTAAGAATGAAAACTATATATATAGTGATCAAAGTCACTATGAAAATGGTTCGCTGAATAATTGTTGCGATTCCCAAGATTTATTGGTTGCTAGCTTATTTGCGAACATGCAACAACCTTAGCTTATTTATTCTTTCTTTTATACTGGGGTGTTAGGTTATGTAACTTAGCTCTGGGGTGTTAGGTTA
>NW_020651651.1:0-406 GCF_003573695.1 Papaver somniferum | reverse complement strand
TCCAGAAAGAAGCTCAGTTGTTAGAAACTCATCCTATGGTTGATGTGGTTAACCCAGGCTATGATACCAAGATTGACTTTGTTTTCCCACCAAAAACTTTTCTTCCAATTGTGGGAACTTTTGATTTTCAAATGTGTCGAATATTTAGTCGTGACACTAAACCTAAATGCTTTAGGAAATTAGAATCAACACATTTTCTTAAGAATGACTACTACCCTCACTGTGGTCAATTTTGTAAGTCAAACCTGATTGACTTAGAGGATCCTCAATTATTTAGGTTATTACTATGTGCTTCTAAATTTTTATTTGAGTTTTTACAGACTCTAGGACCTAATAATTCGGATCTCACTTTTGAGGAGTTGCAGCCTAAAGAAATATATTTAGACCCTTTTATAGAACCTGAACC
>NW_020651650.1:0-839 GCF_003573695.1 Papaver somniferum | reverse complement strand
CTCGGAAGTTTACCCTTTTCTCTCTCACATATTTGATCCATCTTCTGATCTAGATTTTTCTGACTTTGCATCAAACTCTGGAACATTTCCTCTAAGGTGGATAATCTCTTGTCTGTATTGTGCTGAGGATATGATTGTTGTTGAGGGTTTGATTGTTGTTGGGGGTTTCTTGGGTGTTGATAACCTTGATTGTTTTGATATCCCTGATTGTTCTGATAGCTCTGATTGGGTTGAGATGGTCCTCCTTGAGTGGGCCCTTTTGACCATGAAAAGTTAGGGTGGTTTCTCCATCCTGGATTGTAGGTCTGAGAGTAAGGGTTATGCTCTGGTTTCTGAAACATGGCATGTGCCTGTTCAAGCCTAGACTCCTGGACCGCTAGCAAATCTGGACAATTTTGGAATTGATGGTTGGGGTCGTTACAAGCAGCACAAATAGATGAAGCGACATGTTCTCGGAGAGTAGTGGTGGAAGGTTTTGAATTTTTATGTAGTTCTAACTCTTCTAATCTCCTAACTATTGATGCCATGTTTGCTCTACCCTCAAAATCCTCTTCAATCCTAAAAGCCTTTGCTTCAGATGTAGTCTTTCTGGTTTCACGGATGGATTCCCACTGTTGCGTCTTTTCAGCTACTTCAATCAAGAAGTCCCAAGACGCGTCAGCAGTTTTATCTACGAATAGACCATTACACATCGACTCAACCGTTGTTCGGGTGGACACATCTAGACCTTCATACAAAATTTGCACAAGTCTCCATTTTTCAAAACCATGATGGGGACATTGGAGCAATAATTCATTGAATCTCTCCAGGTATCTAGCTAAGGTCTCACCTTCTAATTG
>NW_020651649.1:0-1156 GCF_003573695.1 Papaver somniferum | reverse complement strand
GGGGTTGTGAATGATTAGCTTTATGCATGTTTTGAAGCGGTGTACGTATTGGTGCACCTCTGTAATTCTCATGTAAAAGTAGGTTTGTGAGTGGTTATGAATGATCGTTTTTCTGCATATTTTGCAGGGCTGTACACATTGGTGCACCTGTATGATTCCCATGAAAAAGTGTGCCCGAGTATGAATATGAATGATCGATTTTATGCATGTTTTCCAGGGTGTACACATTGGTGCACCATTGTATTTTCAATGAAAAAGAAGGATCAGTTTTAGGAATGTTTCACAGGGATGAATATATTGATGCACCAATATACTTCTCATGAAAAAGAAGGTCTGGGTGTGAGTATGATTGATCTGTTGTGCATCTTAGTAATCTCTTTTTTGGTAAAGTGCAATGAATCACTGTACTGGTATGTTTCGAAGCCATATTAAGTTTGTGTAGTAATGCTCACATGGATTGCGTCTCTGACCATAAACTGAGTAACTTTTTATTTTGATAGTTTTCTTGTTTGTTTTCTTATGCGAATGTTGGTGAAAGGATAATCACTTTCTTTTCAAGCTGCGATTTCTTATGTTCATTGGTTTGTCCTCGATGCAAGTTATCTGCTAAACTTACCTATGCAAATCTGAATGTTATCCAACTGGAGTTTGGCGTGGTTGGTATTTTTCTCCGTCTGTGTGGATTACGATGCAGTTTGGCTATCATGGATTCTGGATTTTTTGGATCTTTGCAACGTTGTACATAATTGTACACACCAATGTAAATTAAAAATAAAATAAAAATAAAATAGTCATATGGGTACTCTTTTTGTAGCTCTCGGAAAATGCTTTCCAAATATGTAAAGTTTGTCGATTTTGGACGAGCGGTTTAAAAGATAAATTATTTTTTATATTATTCAAAATTGCTGACATCATCATGAGTCAGTGTGGACTAAATTGCAAATATTTGGACTAAATAATAATAATAAGGGTTATTAGTGTACTTCCCATATAAGGGTTATTAGGTGAAGTTGAACGGACGAGATGATCTTGTGACATTCATCTGCGACCGTTAGTGGAATTAGGGTTTTGAAGAGGTGCGCAAGCATCACTCTTCAGCTTGGTCGAAACCAAGCTTGGGGACATTTTTTGGCAGGACCGACCGGGCATGCGTGTG
>NW_020651648.1:0-553 GCF_003573695.1 Papaver somniferum | reverse complement strand
GAGTGAAGCATCAAATGGAGGATCAAAAGCAACTCCTGCACTTGGATATTCATGCACCACTATACGGTTCTCAATTACTGGGGCAGCTTCTACAATCAGGGCAACAGTATTCTCTACCGGTGTTTCAGTTTCTTCTATCACTGAAGCAGCAACAATCTGGGTTTCCACAACTTCAGCGACAACCTTCTTATGGCCTTGAAGTGCAGGGATGGTTGTTTCTTCATCAATAACTCCGGGACAGTTCAAGTTATCCTCGTTGGATTCATTATCCTCAACTTCGGTATTTGACACCTAATACAAAGATACATGAGGTTAGAGTCATTTGAGCATGAAACCAAGTGAGATTATAAAATATAGTATACAAGCAATGAAACACCATCAAATTTCATCATTATGCACCCAAGACACGAGCAAATAGCATGAAAGTCATGAAGATACGTTTTACGGTAACCTCGTCTGAAGAAACTGTACTCTGCCCTGTACTAGAAGACAAACTGGGAGCAATATAAAAGGAATCTGAAGATGGGTTATATACCATTTCTTTCGTATGGAT
>NW_020651647.1:0-622 GCF_003573695.1 Papaver somniferum | reverse complement strand
TTTTTTTTTTAATTAAACAGCTTAGTCTCTGACATTTAAACTTGATGTTTGTTGTCTGTTTTACTGATTTTGTATTGTGTGGTTTTCTCAGTGAAGTCAAGGAGAGAGTTAAGAAGTCCAAGGATGAGAAGAAAGCTAAAAAAGCAGAAGTAATGTCTAAGACACAGAAGACTCAGGGTAAGGTGGCCAAGGGTGCCCAACCAAAGGGAGCAAAGCTTGGTGGTGGTGGTGGCAAGCGTTAAGCAAGGTAGTTCTGCTTTAAGAGACGCTAGGAATTCTGTTATTACTACTTTAAGGACAAACCTTTATTTTGTTATCTAGCTTAATTTTGAATACAGAGGATCCAATTAGGCTACATTTTGATATCTATCCTGGTTGTTTCTCGTTTTTGCATGGAAATGCTTTATCAGACTGATAAACCAAGTGTATCGACATTGTTGGGTTTAGATAAGTTTCTCTATTTTGTAGTTTTTTTCATGCTGATTTATGGTTAGTGGGGATGTATTATGTTGTACTTAGAGATTTTTTTTTTTTGTAAGTTCCAACTTTATGCCTGGAGGGCTTGCTAGAATCCTGTTAACACATTTCGAGGGGAAAAGGTTGGAAGCTTTGGTTATACATT
>NW_020651646.1:0-556 GCF_003573695.1 Papaver somniferum | reverse complement strand
TTCTCCAGGTAATGACGGATTCCAAGCTGCTTTCTATCAGCAATGCTGGGAGACGGTTGGTTCTGAGGTAATCTCCATGGTTCAGTACTTTTTTACCTTCAAGCATATGCTTAAGGCTATAAATCATACTTATCAAGTTCTGATACCCAAAACTCATAACCCTCAAACACCAGCTGACTACACACCAATTAGTCTGTGCAATGTTAGTTACAAAATCATCTCAAAAATTTTGGCGAACCGTCTTAAACCTTTTTTGCCTGTCATTATTTCTCCTACTCAAATTGCCTTTGTTACAGGCAGACATATCCATGATAATGTTATTATAGCACAGGAGATTCTGCATAGTATGAAATTTAAGAAGATAAATTAGGCTTTGGTAGGTTTAAAGTTGGATATGTCGAAAGCATTCGACAAGGTTGAATGGTCTTTTTTATTATCAATTTTTCGCCAAATGGGTTTTCATGGAGATTGGATTTCTTTGATTGATCAGTGCATATCCACAACAAATATTTCTATACTTATCAATGGTACTCCTAGTTCTTCTTTTTGTCCAACC
>NW_020651645.1:0-804 GCF_003573695.1 Papaver somniferum | reverse complement strand
ATGAAATTTGTTAGGATTTGGATTAGTTCTGCATGGTCTTTCATCCTTCTTCTATTGTGAAATTTGACTTCGTTCATATTTTCTTGAATCAACGTACATAGAAATGCAATTTTTACTAGACGTATTACCTAAGAACATATTCTTTGTAATTACAATACATTTTTCAATCTTTTTCTGTTAAAGATGAGTTTATTTAGTTTACAATTTATTTTTTTTGTAGTAACTCAATCACTCTATTTCATCCTACCAGTGATAACAATTCGATGTTCGTGCCCCACCAATTCACTTAGAGAAACAATAGATAAATATGGAAAAATAAAAATAGAACGTGATATGGTGACGACTCCGAGATATGGTGACAACTAACATGTTATTTATTCTTATATTTTGTTCGTTTTCATATGAATAGACTCTACTAATGGGTTCCTCAACTCCTACAACCACGATGTTTCCATTAGTGTAAGGTACAAGTTGATAGACTTAGGAGTTTATCATCTTTTTTTTTTGTTTTTCTTATCAACACAAGCGAAAACTAACAAGGCTAAAAAAAACTCTATATGAGAACACTCCCCCACACTTAAACTTTACATTTTCCTCAATGAAATTGAATCGTCCAAAGAAAGTCAAGGTGGGAAATCTTATAACATGATATATATACACAATAAGAAAATAAAATGCATAATAAAAAATGATACTCCAACTCATAGCTATTTCTGAACAATAGAGGATAAACACTAAACAAGCTATTTAGTTGGCATCTAATCTCAACTCAACCAATATATATACCTCATCGTCAAGAAAAAA
>NW_020651644.1:0-320 GCF_003573695.1 Papaver somniferum | reverse complement strand
ACAATCTTATGGCACACTAAGTCACACCATATTCAAGCACACCTTGTCCTGGACATATCATGTTATGGCACACCATATTCCAACGCACTATGTTATGGAAGATCACGTTCTGACACACAACACCTTGTTCTGGACATATCATGTTATGGCACACCATATTCCGACGCACTATGTTATGGCACACCAAGCCACGCCATATTCAAGCACACCTTGTTCTAGACATATCATGTTATGGCACACCAAGCCACACCATATTCAAGCACACCTTGTTCTTGACATATCATGTTATGGCACACCAAATTCTGGACATATCATGTTAT
>NW_020651643.1:0-922 GCF_003573695.1 Papaver somniferum | reverse complement strand
GAGTCTATATTTAGGAGATATACACTTTAAGGAGTTTGAGTTATATTAGGAAAGTGTCTATGTTTAGAGTTTGATCTTAGGTAGGAAAGTGTCTTGAGTGGTCGTCAAGTTTGTGAACAATATAAATTCGTTGTTAAGCCATAAGAATTATATACCAAATTATTATCAATGTAGTCTTTTATGCTTCCGCGTTTATGCTCTCCTCTCTCTTGCTCGATCCTTAACAGTATTGATCTGAAAATTAATTTTTGATGTTAATACTTTGTTTAAGAAAATCTTAGAGTTCAAATGATTTAGAGACTGAGTAAAACATTGTAAAAATAGAAAGAAAAGACGTACTACAGATGAGTCAAATTCAGTAAACAAATTTAATACTACGATGCTCATCATTTGATTATCATGTTATTATTCTAGCATTTATCAGTTCATCTATTTGCTAACTTACATTTCATTGTCATTCAATGGAGAATCTTTAGAGCCCTAAAATCATTGAGCAAGCTCGACTTTGATAGTGATTGATACCAAAATGGATGGCAGTCAACGGTCCAATCTCTGTGGAAGCCCTTGAATTAATTATTTATATGGTTATTTTGAGTTGACAAGTTATTGCACGGTAATTCTGAAACAAGTGAAGACAGTTAAATTAGCTCTCTTCTTTTTCTGATTTTGTGTCATTGCACCTGCCTGTGGCAGTGTCATTTAAAGAAAATGCATACAATTGTTTGTTTGTTTTTTTTGTGTGTAAATGGATACCCTTGGTTGAACTATTATTGAATGAGAATCTTAATCTCAATACAGTTTGGAAGAAGTGAATGCATCGTTGTGGTTACATTTTACATGTCTTGGAATGTAGCGGCAGGCGCATCGCGTGTGCGAATTTGCTAGTGTTAGATAAATTTTACACAAACTATGGGTGAAAAAA
>NW_020651642.1:0-838 GCF_003573695.1 Papaver somniferum | reverse complement strand
GAAAGGTTAATTTTTATTAAGTTCTGAAATGTGAAATTGTTTTTATATTTGAGGACTTACAGTGAGTGCTTACCTATGACATAATTACTGAACGTTTTCAGTATTTTGAATTGTTTTCATTGACCATGGATTCTATATCGTGTTTCGTGGTAAGTGATTCTTACTCTCATACAGTTTTTGTGTTCAGTAAAATCCGATTTACTAATCATGTGATTGCTGCCAATGCATTTGTGCAAGATGTAGTTAAGAATTTGTGAGATTTCCATAACATTGTGCTTCGTGGATGTTTTCTTTGTGACAACGTATTTGGAAGCTAGATGACTCTACTTTAGGAGCGTCATGTCTAAGTGGCACCCCACCACCTCGGTGGCAACCCGGAAAATCGTTGCGGCAACGATGGTTAGTAATCAGAACTACCCTGACGGTGACACTGGCCATAAATAGTAGAGTAAATTTATTTATGGTTCTGAATCTTGTTTAAACGGTATTTGCGTAAGTATTCCTTTCTCTACTTAATCATTATTGTTGCTCCTTGCTTACAGATTTATATTTCATTCTCAACTTGGTTAGTTTGATTTACCTTTTGATTGCTTTACAATCGGCACATTGTTTTATAATCCCTACTGGGCATTCTCTCACCCCGTTTTGTTTTGTTTTTCCCCCACAAAGTACGGAGAGAAGTTGCGATAGTAAGCCGGGCAGAGCTTACAGAAGGCTTTATCGCTTGGAAAGTTAGTATTTTCTAAGCTTATGATATTGTATATCACGGGGGGTATCTGGGTAGTTTCAGTTCGCTTGATTTGATCCCATGTCATTTCTATTGCACTTTGATGTTATA
>NW_020651641.1:0-973 GCF_003573695.1 Papaver somniferum | reverse complement strand
GTCTAGTAAAAATTGCATTTCTATGTACGTTGATTCAAGAAAATATGAAGGAAGTCAAATTTCACAATATAAGAAAGATGAAATACCATGCAAAACTAATCTAAATCCTAACAAATTTCATCTATCTTGAATCAAATAGAAAGACAAAGCCAATATAAAAAGAAAGAGTTCATTAAAATGTTGAATTTTATATACGTTAACTCAAAAAAGTCTACACATTTCGTTATAAGTCGGAAATTTATTTATGAGACTAAATTGTAAACTAGATAAACTCATCTTTAACAGAAAAAGTTTTAAAAATGTATTTTAATTACAAGTAATATGTTATAAGGCAATACGTCTAGTAAAAATAGCATTTCTATGTACGTTGATTCAAGAAAATATGTAGGAAGTCGAATTTCAAAATATAAGAAAGATGAAATACCATGCAAAACTAATCCAAACCTAACAAATTTCATCTATCTTGAATCAAATAGAAAGACAAAGCCACCACAAAAAGAAAGAGTTCATAAATATGTTGAATTTTATATACGTTAATTCAAAAAAGTCTACACATTTCGTTATAAGTCGGAAATTGATTTCTGAGACTAAATTGTAAACTAGATAAACTCATTTTTAACAGAAAAAGTTTGAAAAATGTATTGTAATTACAATTAATATGTTATAAGGAAATACGTCTAGTAAAAATTGCATTTCTATGTACGTTGATTCAAGCAAATATGAAGGAAGTCAAATTTCACAATATAAGAAAGATTAAATACCATGCAAAACTAATCCGAATCCTAACAAATTTCATATATCTTGAATTAAATAGAAAGACAAAGCCAATATAAAAAGAAAGAGTTCATTAAAATGTTGAATTTTATATACGTTAACTCAAAAAGTCTACACATTTCGTTATAAGTTGGAAATTGATTTCTCAGACTAAATTGTAAACTAGATAAACTCATCTTTAACAGAAAAAGTTTGAAAA
>NW_020651640.1:0-430 GCF_003573695.1 Papaver somniferum | reverse complement strand
GGCAGATCACGTTCTGACACACAACACCTTGTTCTGGACATATCATGTTATGGCACACCATATTCCGACGCACTATGTTATGGCACACCAAGCCACACCATATTCAAGCACACCTTGTTCTTGACATATCATGTTATGGCACACCAAGCCACACCATATTCATGCACACCTTGTTCTGGACATATCATGTTATGGCACACCATATTCTGACGCACTATTTTATGACACACAATATTCTGGACATATCATGTTATGGCACACTATATTCCGACGCATAATGTTATGGCACACCATATTCAGACACACTATGTTATGGCACACCATGTTCTGTCGCACAATCTTATGGCACGCCAAGTCAGACCATATTCAAGCACACCTTGTTATGGACATATCATTTTATAGCATACCATATTCCGACGCACTATGTTAT
>NW_020651639.1:0-731 GCF_003573695.1 Papaver somniferum | reverse complement strand
TTTTTTTTTCCAGTTTAATGTTCATGTTTGAAAGGTAAAAAATTAGCTTTTGATGTCCGAACATCAATTATTTGTTTCTAGACTGATTAATCTGAGTAAGTTTAGACTTGAAAGTGAGTCATCAAGTGGTTCCATGGAGAACTTGGTCAAGGCTTATCTTGGTTTCGATGGTGTGAAATGAGATGTTCTTACTGGTAGGAGTAATTGGAACCTAGGAATCTAAGTATCGATCAATTTCAGTATGCTACTATAGATGCTCATGTTTCATTTGAAATTTTGTAAGAAAATTCAAGCATGGAAGATTAAAAACAGAGATTCTTGTTAATTTTAGTGAAAATGAGGTTGGACTACGTTCACTGGTTCTTATTTGGTTAATATTGGTGGTGGTGAATATCGTGCTCAATGGAAGAAGAGTATAGTTTCTTATTTTCTTGGTGGTTTCTATTTGTCTTCTAGGACAGTAGGACTAATTGGTAAGTAGATGATTTCATTACTTAGTGCTATTGATAATTCAGGATGTTTTCTCACAGAATAGAGGTTCTACTTCCCTATTTCTTTAGCATTGATGTAATGTTAATATGTTCTTCTTTCAGGAATTCATATCCTTATTAATTGTATTAAAGGAGTTCTTATCAATTTATTATTTTGTGTTGCCAGATATATCTTCTACCAAAATAGTTTTTGAGCAATTGATACCCTAGGAGGCTTTTATCTGATGTGGACTATGTTAT
>NW_020651638.1:0-461 GCF_003573695.1 Papaver somniferum | reverse complement strand
CGTCTTTCTTCTATTGTGAAATTTTCCTCCTTTCATATTTTCTTGAATCAACGTACATAGAAATGCAATTTTTACTAGACGTAATGCCTTAGAACATAATATTTGTGATTAAAATACATTTTTCAAACTTTTTCTGTTAAAGATGAGTTTATCTTGTTTACAATTTAGTCTCAGAAATCAGTTTCCGACTTATAACGAAAAGTGTAGACTTTTTTAAGTTAACGTATATAAAATTCAACATTTTTATTAACTCTTTCTTTTTGTGTTGGCATTGTCTTTCTATTTGATTCAAGATAGATGAATTTTTTTAGGATTTGGATTAGTTGTTCTTGGTCTTTCATCCTTCTTCTATTATGAAATTTTCCTCCCTTCATATTTTCTTGAATCAACGTACATAGAAATGCAATTTTTACTAGACGTAATGCCTTAGAACATAATATTTGTGATTAAAATACATTTTT
>NW_020651637.1:0-5167 GCF_003573695.1 Papaver somniferum | reverse complement strand
AAAAAAAAATTCATCGTTGTTCTTCGATTAATCGGCGAGTAAATTGATAATCGTCTCCTTCAAACTATATTAGAGATGTCGAAGAAGAAAGTTGCTGAAGATTGTAGCGGTTCTAATCCTCCATTAGGTCAAGAACATCAATTTCAAACTCCTAGACAATCAAAATCAGTTAAAATGACTTATTTAAGGTACGTTTCGAAAACCCAGTTAGTGCTTAGTCTATTGTGTTTTGATTTAAGTTAGTTTTGCATGAAAAGTTAGGGTTTTGGATCGAATTTGGAACTGCAAATTGAAAATTTCTTATGAGGTACGGTTGGAAACAACTTCGATGCCAACCGTACCTGCAACATATTAAGAACATACGGTTGGTATGTTGCAAGTTACCAACCGTACCTTGAAAATTAGGTTTAGGTACGGTTGGTAGCGAAACGTGAGTTACCAACCGTACCTAGCATACGGTTTGTAACCCAAGGAAATTTACCAACCGTATATTCTCCTGTGTAGTTTTTGGAATGTTCGGCTGGAAACCAAGCTTGAATTACCAACCGTATGTGAGATACGGTTGGTGTCGAAAAATAAGTTACCAACCGTATCAAACATACGGTTGGTAATCCAAAGCAAGTTACCAACCGTGTGTTGGCCTAAGCAGGAATTTGTTTGTGTTTTGTTTAAATATTATTTATTATCTCTTAGTTAATCAATCAATTGTAATGCTTGTGTAGGAAAAAGAGAGGAAATATCTTGACCCCGATTGACCACACACCCACCCCTCGAGGTGAGAAACACTTAGGATTTCAAAATAGGGGTATACACAAGGATGAGATGAGGAAGAAGAACAGGTTTGAAATTAAGTTGAGGGAGCAACCTGTGGCTCAATCTGTAGTTGAGTTAGAAGGAAGGGAACATAATGTTCAAGAAGAGGTTAGAGATGAAACTAACCGTGAAATTGAAGAGGAAGGAACTAATGATGAAGCTGAAGAAGAAGCTAGGCAAACCGGTGATGGTGGAGAGGAGGAAGATGAATCAAATTACGAAGAAGAGGAAGAGGAAGCAAATGATGAAGAGGAGGAAGATGAAGAGAATGATGAAGAAACGGAAGAGGAAGAAAATGATGAAGAGGTAGAAATACCAAAGGAAAAGAGGTAGTTGTTTATTCACCTCCGCAAAGGAAAGAAAAGAAGCCGAGAAAGGAGCCCGCACCAAAAGGGTTGCATATTCCTAAAGGCAAAGAACTGTTGTTGCCAGCAAAGAAGAACAGAATGCTTTGGGTCGAGGCTCCAGATAAGTCTTCCATCTTATTTGGTTATAAGGATTCTTGGGCCGCAAAAGTCTGTCAGACAAGGGTATGTTTTTTCTTGTTTTTCTTAGCATTCAAATTTCAACTGTTTGTGATCCATTTTGTTTGTTTATTTGAGTTCATCAATATGTGTTTAATATTTTTGTATATTTGTGTTTTATAGGACCATGCAAGATGCACAAAATTGCTCAAGCGTCAAAGGGCTAAACATTGGCCATTAAGTAAGGAATGTGATTTGGTTCGAGATCTAGTAGTAAGTACAGGATTAGCGCCCGGAACCCTCAATTGCCAAACGGAGTACGATAGTGTTGTGGTCTCTGCCTTCAGAGAACGATATTGGCTTGAAACCAATACATTTCATCTTCCATTTGGAGAGATGACAATAACATCGGACGATGTGAAGCAAATTACTGACCTTGAAGTTGAAGGACAATCAGTATTTAAAGGTTTCAACAACAACATGGCTTGGTCTGACCTTTACGCTCTTCTTGAAGAAACACTTGGGTGGGGCAAAGATGAAACCGAGATGGAGTTTAAGTTGGCTGGTGGTTATGACCCAAAGGAACCACACAAAATAAAAAACCCGTTGAAGAAGCTGTTGTTGAAGAATCTGAGGAAAAATTTCAAAGGAACTTTCAAGAGGGAAAAGGCAGGTGAGGTGATTGATCGAATAACAGCTAAGCGTACAGCCACAGCTTACTTGTTGTACTCTCTTGGGATCGTATTCTTTCCCGACAACTCGGGAAATCGGGTGAATGTTCATTATCTTCAATTGTTGAAGAATTTGGACAACACCAAAAACTATTCGTGGGCCACTGCCACCCTTGCATATCTACTTGATAGCCTAAGGAAATCCTCGAGGGTTGCAGCTACTGAAATTGTCGGGAATGTTGCGATTCTAATGGTAAGTTTGATTTCATTTTTATTCAATTATATAATGTTTTGTTATATTTTTAGTCATGAGATTAATGGACTATACTCACTCTTCTTTTTAGGCATGGGTTTATGACCACTTTCCTAGCTTGGCCCCTCCTACTAATTGGGAGGAGGATGATTTTTCCCCTACGGGAAAGAAGTTCATGTTCACCGGTAGACAACAAAGGTTCAAAGATGACAAGCTCATTTGAATGAGGGAGCAAATAGATGCTTTAAGCGTTGAAGATGTTATCTTTGACCCTTATGTGAGGATCCGCAATGAAGTTGATGTTCGTAGGTTCACAGAGACCGCAGGCTACAACGGACCATTGTATCATCCCATTGGTTACGTTATGACCAATCCTCGTCGCATTCTACGCCAAACTGGTCATATTCAAGTAAGGGATATCAAGGAAAACTTCAAGTTATCCAAGGAAGGATCCGAGACAAAAGGCCCCACCATTGTACTCAACTACCGCCCAACTCCTACGGTTGATGCTTGGAACAATCGTCATGAAGAAAGATACCAACTCGCAGCGGGAGAGGCAGTTCCTTGTATCAACACGAAAGAAGCCGCTGCTGATTACATGAATTGGTATACTTATTTTGGTCATCCATATGTGATCAATAATGATCCGGAGGCCCAACAAGCGATTCATAAGGCTGTATCACAAAGGAATGCGGTTGATAAGACCAAAGAGAAAACGGGTCTATTTGGTGTGTCTTGGAAGAAGCTATACTTCATGTCGGTACGTAATTTTGTTATCCTCATGACTTTGGATTTGAAGATTAATGTATATAATGAAATAATCTCTTAACACTCTTTTTTACATGTCAATAGAAAGAGCGGGGACAAGCTTTGGCGAATAGCATGACTTCATGTATACGTGGTTCTACTCCTCTTAAAGCTCCTCAGCAAAAGATCTTGCAAGATCAAATAAGGAATTTGCATAATCCCAACATGGGTGAATTGTACGAGGGGTTGGTCATGGAAGAACGAGGCTCAAAGAGGAGTAGAGACTCTCTTGGAGGTGCGAGTAGTAGCCATCGTCAACCTTCACCTAGCAGCGAAGACACACATGATGAAGAGGAGGATGGCGGGGTGGGTCATAGCTGAAGAGGTGGTCGCGGTCGCGGTGGTCCTAAAACTCGCGGTGGTGGTGGTAGCACCGACAAAAGAGGTCGTGGCGGCCGCCATGGATAATTGTTATGAATAATTTTGTGTGGATGTCATGAATATTTGTTATGGATAATTGTGTTTGGATGTCATGAATATTGTTGTGGATAATTTTTTGTCGATGTTATGGAATTTAGCTTGTTCATACTATCTATAAATCTACAAATTTAGCTTATGAGCTTATATGTGTTAGTTATGGAAATGAACAACTGGATACTATCTATAAATTTGGATTATAACTCAACTAACATACCAGATACGGTTGGTAACGCAACAAAAATACCAACGGTATATAATGGTACGGTTGGTAACCAAGAGATCTAACCAACCGTATGTAAACTGGGAGTGGGATGTGGCCTAAATTATCAGGTACGGTTGATAACGCAACTAAGCTAACCAACCGTATATCTTCCTGTATCCTTTTAGACATATACGGTTGGTAACTCTAATCCGGTTACCAGCCGTATCTCTTGGTTTTTAAGAATTTCCCATGTGTGAAATTTAATATCATTTTAGTATCATTAATATGTTGATTTAAATAATCAAAATCATCAAAAAAAATCAAAATCATCAAAATTTAATATGAATGAAATTTAATATGTTGATTTAAATAATCAAAACATCAAAATTATTTATGATATTGTCACTTTCAACATTCTTTGAACTACTTTGAACATAATACTTCATTCATTCATTCTTCATCATCGCTCATAAGTACGAATTGCTTAGGCATAGATTGAATTATGGCCTTCCATAATTCAATCCTTTCCTCAAATCGATTGCACCAAGTTTTGGGGAGTTCACTGTCACAACCAAATTCCGTCCACAATGGAGGTAGTGGACTTCCTTCATGCAATCGGAGGCCAATGTAATGATTTCCTTCTACATGCCCCATCACAACTGTTTTTTTAATTGACAAGTCTTCGTCAAACGGAACTCTTGTTGGTGAAAATGTAATGCTCAAGTCCCTGGAGATTAAATGAATGACGCAATTGAATGCGTTGGCAAGTAGTTGGCCACATATAGGCATGCACATCCAATATTCCCTTGTCAAACATATGTTGTCGGTTAACCGCTTTTCCATTTCGTTGAAGCTCTCATTTAACACCTCACCGGTTTCGTTTCTATAATCATTTATCATCGGTTTATAGAAGTCGCGGTGACCACGTAATTCCATTAAGATTTTTTTCCTTACGTAAGTAACTTGGTCACAACCCCACCCTGTCGCGTCTTCAAATGGTCCAAGTTGATCCACGAAGACGTGGTAACCACAATTCCCATCACCATGAACATCCTCCGTGGCCTTGATATAACCACGAATATAGTCGGGGAAAAAACGAAGGTAATATTCATAGATAATGTAACTGTTCCGGATATATCGACCATTCTCGTCTCTAGGTGGTGCTTTAGGCAATCCTTTTATATGAATCGTCTCCTTCTCCTTGTCAGCACTTGACGGAATTATTCCAACCATCGGACTCTTTCCACCGTTCATTGCTAATTGTTTAACACCAACTCTACCAACAAGCCTTTTTATTGAACTATTTTGGGAGGAAACCTCGGGACCGACATTGGAACCTTTACATTTAAATTCATCATCTTTTTCTCCACTTTCTTTGCAACCATTTCCTTTATCATCAACTTTGTTTCTTTGTTGTTCTTTAGAGCGATACACCGGACCTTTTCCTTTAACATCAATTTTGCTTGTCGTGCTTTCTTGAGTAGGAAGCTCGGTACATCTTTGTTGTACATTTCGACGGCTTGTGTCACCTTTATCC
>NW_020651636.1:0-864 GCF_003573695.1 Papaver somniferum | reverse complement strand
TTCGCAACACTTCTGCTAGGGTTTCTCTGTAACAGTGGGATTTGTAACAATTATCTCTGTTACAAACTCGCTGCACTATATTATTTTTCAATAAAAACACCTTGTGAGCCATGTTTATATCTTTCGGGTGTGTTTTCGACATGAGGAGCTAAACCCCAACACTGGGATGACGGAGGAATCCTTATTCACAATTGTTTGGTAACTATATTAGATTCTTTTTGACTTTTGCACTTGATTCAATTGATTTATGATTTTCACTAATTAGTTGTGATTTCGTTCGATGGTGTATGCTTAGACGTAAGAGATTTTGATATACCATGCTTGTGATTTACATCTAATATTTTAGAAATCTACCTTGGCAAATAAATAGAGTCCATAAAAGAGCTAGAATTGTTATGAGGCATTATATGAACCAATTGAACGTGATTAATGGTGGAATCCAAAGTCTTAGTGTCTCTCGTTATCGTGACAATTCTATGAATATATTTTATTTGTTTTTATTTTTAAGTCTGAAACTGAGTCTACACAAGTCCGAGTTGAACGAACTTTACTTATCATTTAAAAAATTACATTAATTTTTGGCGCCGCCGACGCGGACTTGTATTTAGATTTGTTTTAGGTTTCTTTTTATTTTTATTATTTTTTGTTCTTTTTTACGCATTTTTTTTATTTTTCGATTCTTTTCAGATTTGGAGCGAAGCTACAAGGGAACAAAAAGTGTTATAAAAGGAAAGCATCGCCAAAGAAGGAAAGAAAAGAGGAATCCGAAAGGAGTGAAGAAGAAGATTTTGTATATAGTTATTTTGTTTTATTTTTAGAAACTGTAAATAGGGTGTTATTTTTGTAATTTTTCTTTTCCTTTTT
>NW_020651635.1:0-867 GCF_003573695.1 Papaver somniferum | reverse complement strand
CTAGTAGTCTAAGTAAAGCCAGTTGTATTTTTGAATTGATTCATATAGATCTATGGGGTCCTTATAGGGCTACATCGTCTTGTGGAGCACAGTATTTTTTAACAATAGTAGATGATTTTTCAAGAGGTGTGTGGATTCATTTGCTTCAAAATAAAACTGCAGTTGAACGAACGTTTCTTGATTTCATAGCTCTTGTGAAACGACAATTTGATAAAGATATCAAAATTGTTAGAAGTGATAATGGTACTGAGTTTAATTCATTGCGTGGATATTTTAAGACTAATGGGATAGTGTTTGAAACATCGTGTGTAGGCACTCCGCACCAAAATGGAAGAGTGGAGAGAAAGCATCAACATATATTGAATGTGGCAAGGGCTTTGAGATTTCAAGCCAACTTGCCAATACGGTTTTGGGGAGAATGCGTATTGACAGCTGCGTATTTGATTAATCGTACTCCTACACCTATTCTGGAAAATAAAACGCCGTATGAAATATTGTTTGGAAAGCAACCTCCGTATAATCAGTTGAAAGTGTTTGGATGCCTGTGTTATGTGCATGATCAAAATAACAAAGGGGATAAATTTGCAAGTAGAGGAAGGCGGTGTGTTTTTCTTGGATATCCATTTGGTAAAAAGGCATGGCAAGTATATGACTTGGATGAAAGAAAATTCTTAGTGTCAAGAGATGTCCAGTTTTATGAGAATAGTTTCCCATATAAGAATGCAACGTCTGTGGTGCAGCAGTCGACAGTTACAACTCGCACTGCGAGTGATCAGCCTGGTCATTATATTGAGACCGAGGGGATTGGTGTATCAGCTGAGACTGCTCAGTTGAATCCAGCGTGTGACTGGAGCGATGATGAAGAGG
>NW_020651634.1:0-408 GCF_003573695.1 Papaver somniferum | reverse complement strand
GGAGACGATGAAGAGGAGGAAGAGGATGGAGAAGCGAGAGAGAGGGGATGATGATGAAGAAGAAGAGGAAGAGGATGGAGAAGAAGGAAAGGATGATGATGAAGAAGAGCAAGAAATTGTTCCTGTTAAAGAGAAAAAGAAGCCGAAGCTAGGTTCAAATGAAACTAGGTTCTTGCCTTAACTTGTTTTAGTGCCCAAAATGAAACTAGGTTCTTTCTCATCTCTTAATAAACAAAACACCACGGTAAACGGTGACTTCGTCGAAGTAGGCCCAACAATAGTCAACAATGGCATCTCGTACTTGTTCGTATTATAAGTGCAATCCATTATTAGAACTTGATGAAAGCATTGAGCCAATTGAACACTTGTCGGATGCGCAATAAAGAGTTGTGTTATCTCTCCTTCCGA
>NW_020651633.1:0-356 GCF_003573695.1 Papaver somniferum | reverse complement strand
AGTTCTGACCTGAATTTAAGGTCTGAAAAGCAAAAACCAATTTTTGCCGAAAAGCGTAGGTAGGGGTTCACGCTTTGTTTCCCTTAAAATGAACCAAAATATTTTGTGGATTTTTATATGTGATATTTTTCTATGATCTGTAAGCTTTCTAATGATCCATCATTTGTCAAGTTCTGACCTGAATTTAAGGTCTGAAAAGCAAAAACCAATTTTTGCCGAAAAGCGTAGGTAGTGGTTCACGCTTTGTTTCCGATAAAATGAACCGAAATATTTTGTGGATTTTTATATGTGATATTGTTATATGATCTGTAAAATTTCTAATGAGCCATCATTCGTCCAGTTCTGACCTGAATTTA
>NW_020651632.1:0-2596 GCF_003573695.1 Papaver somniferum | reverse complement strand
TGTTAATTGTTGATGACAATAATTACAAGAGTCTCCTTAAAAGGCTAACGAAAGACATTATGTCTGAAATCTCTTATACTAGTAAAGGTTGTGATAATGACACTCTTCATCACAAGTCAAAGAAGAAAAACAAGAGATGGAACAAGAGAAAACAAACCAAGCAAGAGGTCAATATTTAAAGGTGAAGAAGCACATGAAAAACTGAGCACATGATCTCTCGATTATTAAATGACTAATTAACATTTTTAGGGGGATTTGTTTTCTTTTATACTCATACCTTCTCTATCTATTTTTGATATTTTTATGGAAACGGTAATTTTGAGTTGATGATGTTGATATCTACTGATCATATATGTGTAGCTCTTGCTTTTGTGGTTAAAATGAGCCAAAAATCACTGAATTCAGACATCGTATACAAAATTTATGTCGAAAACAATTTAGTGTTGTGATATGTCACAAGTAAGGCTTGGGAACCGATCCTAGTAACCCCATAGGGAACCGATCCTAGTACCATGTCATGGTAGGGGAACCGATCCTAGTGAGAGGTCCTCTTACGAAGAAGTGTAAAATTTGTTTTGCACATAATTTCTTCGTCCGAACTCGGAATGACCTCATTCTTTTTGCGTTGTTTTCACAATTCAATTTCCTACAAGATTGAGGTAATTGAAATACTTGATTTTATGCTGAATATTTATGGTGTATTGCAAAGTGATTTATGATATGTATGTTTTCGGTTTTACTACCTTAATATTCGATCTCATATGTGTGAACCCTCATGGTTTGGGTGACTTTTTGATTTAGCAGGATTAGGTTCCAACCCAAGTAGGTAGGCTTCATCAAAGGATAATGAGGGGTTCTGATAGAAAAAATATGTGAAAATGTCACAATATGTTGAATCGGTTTTGGTTTAGAGTAAAAGCATATGTGTTTCGACGGTTTTCAACTTTTGCTTGCAATAGTTAAAACCGGTTTTCAACTTTTGCTTGCAATAGTTAAAACCGGTTTTCAACCTTTCTCTGGTAAAGGTTGAGGTATGTTGTTATTCTTTTTGTTTACGCATAAGGATAACAACGACGGAAATTTCAATCTCAATTCTCCCTGGACGAAGATGCTATCATATTGGAGGAATGGATGCGAAATTGAGGTAACAATGTTGTTAGTTAACTGTTTTCCTGTTTAAGAAAAGTCCGAGTTTGTATTATATATATGTATTGCTTTTGCTTAACGAAATTTAGGTGCAATTGATTTTTTATTCCATGATGTGTGTGTGGATGTGTGTTTCAATTGAATCCTGTTAAGAAAAACTATTGTTATCTTACTTTATTGTGTGGTATCAATGTTTAGGCTTACGAAATTGTGGTACAATTGATGTGTGTGATGATTCAATTGGTTCCAGTTAAGAAAAACTATTGTCATCTTGCTTTTGTATAGTTACAGTGGTTTAGGCTTACAAAAGGTGCGGTACAATTGATGTGTGTGATTCAATTGGTTCCGGTTAAGAAAAACCCTTGGTATTTTGCTTTGGTATTGTATCGATGGTTTAGGCTTACAAAATTACAGTGCAATTGCGGTGCTTATAACGTCTTATGTTGATTCAATTGCTTCCGGTTGAGGTGAATAATTTTGCAAGTTGATTTATATTGGTTTGTATGAATTATTTATGGTTTAACGAAATAATATGTGTACTGAACGAGTTATTTAGTCCAATTCGATTCCAAATAAGAAACTAAGTTAGTTTTGATCTTAGTTTGTCTTATAAAAGTGAGGTTTCGGTTATTCAAGTAGAGATCAAATGCCTAAACAAAGAAATGCTAGTTAACTAACCTATTATTTGGTTTGTTTGAAACTGAAAGGTCTAAGTATATGGATAATTAGAACCTGATGAGAAAAAATGGAGTTTATACTTTATTTTGGTCTTATCGAATTAAGCGGTTGTTTTTGGACAATCGTTTTAGCAAAGGAACTAATATGATTAGTCGTTTTTGAGTTTTCTAAACTAAATAGGAAAAATTGTTTCAGGCAATTGTTTCCTTGGTAACATATCAAAATAAAACTACTTGTAGTTTCGGTTTTGATGTTGGTTATCAGAAAATGATGTGTGGAACCCTCGTGCCTAACTCTACAGGTTTGCAAGTCTACTTCTGAGATTTGTAAGATTATTTTCTTGTTGTCCTTTATTTTTTCGTTTCTTTGTCATTTTTGTGACAAAAAGGGGGAGAAATATATGGAGTAAACAGGTGATACTGGCATTGATTTTATCTTACTAGGTATATATCAATTGGTATCACTAGGGAAAAGAACATTGATGCTTGAATGTTATATCTAACGAAAGAGTGAAACCACAGACTAAGGGGGAGTAACATGTCATATTGAGTGTATAACAAAGCCGTGCGGATTGAATATATACCTATCTTCCTTAGGGGGAGTATTTGTTTTGTTATTATGATGTCAACAACGACATTTTCAAGGATTGAATGTAAGCAGGTTTACCGTGCTGTTGAATCGGGAATCAAGCGTTGTAATGAATTCTTGTAATTTGTTTATGCATATGACGTAAGAGTTTTATAACTAAAATTGACAAAGGGGGATGTAGTTG
>NW_020651631.1:0-1140 GCF_003573695.1 Papaver somniferum | reverse complement strand
GCTTGATATCAATAACTCATTGTACTCTAAAATTAAAGAATTAATAGATGTCACATGGAACGCTAGAAACTGTTTAAAACATCTAATAATATACAAAACTGGTAAATTTAAGAGGATGGTTCAAAAGAATACACATAAGTATAGGTGACTGCTTAGTTTCATAGTAGACTTGTTATCAATAACTTATAGTCCTCTAATATTAAAGAATTAGTAGATGTCACCTGGAACACTAATAAGTGTTTAAAACATCTAATAATATACAAAAACTGGTAAATTTACGAGGATGTTTCAAAAGAATACACAGAAGTATAGGTGACTGCTTAGTTTCTTAGTAAGCTTGTTATCAATAACTCATAGTCCTCTAAGATTAAAGAATTAATAGATATCACCTGGAACGCTAAAAACTGTTTAAAACATCTAATAATATACTAAAATGGTAAATTTAAGAGGATGGTTCAAAAGAATACATAGAAGTATAGGTTACTGCTTAGTTTCAGAGTCGGCTTGTTATCAATAACTCATTGTACTCTAAAATTAAAGAATTAATAGATGTCACCTGGAACGCTAGAAACTGTTTAAAACATCTAATAATATACAAAACTGGTAAATTTAAGAGGATGGTTCAAAAGAATACACATAACTATAGGTGATTGCTTACTTTCATAGTAGCCTTGTTATCAATAACTTATAGTCCTCTAAAATTAAAGAATTAGTAGATATCACCTGGAACACTAATAAGTGTTTAAAACATCTAATAATATACAAAAACTGGTAAATTTACGAGGATGTTTCAAAAGAATACACAGAAGTATAGGTGGCTGCTTAGTTTCTTAGTAAGCTTGTTATCACTAACTCATAGTCCTCTAAGATTAAAGAATTAATAGATGTCACCTGGAACGCTAGAAACTGCTTAAAACATCTAATAATATACAAAAAATGGTAAATTTAAGAGGATGGTTCAAAAGAATACATAGAAGTATAGGTTACTGGTTAGTTTCATAGTAGGCTTGTTATCAATAACTCATTGTACTCTAAAATTAAAGAATTAATAGATGTCACCTAGAACGCTAGAAACTGTTTAAAACATCTAATAATATACAAAAACTGGTAAATTTAAGAGGATGGTTCAAAAGAATACAC
>NW_020651630.1:0-792 GCF_003573695.1 Papaver somniferum | reverse complement strand
GAGCAAATCTTAGAGAAGATAGTACTCAATACGATAGAAGAAGTAAGATCAGAATACGCAACTACAGAGAAAATGATTGGGTCTGGCTTCACAATCCCAATGAAGTCTTAAAGTCGTTAACCTACAGGGTTTCGTGAAAAACCTAAGGTTAAAGAAGAATCGCCTCTAGCTTGTGCAACTAGTATCACACAGGGGTGCGGGAATTAGGTTTCCCAGTAGCTAGAGTTCTCCTTTATATAATTTTCAAATCAGGGTTTGCAATCCAAGTTATCTTCGTAACAAAGCATTCAATATTCACTGTTAGATGAGAACCTAATTAGATTCAAGCTAATATCTTTCAACTGTTAGATCGAACTTAGCTTGTTATACACAAATAAAATGTACCCTCATTTAGGTTTATGTAACCGTACCTAAACGTGTACACCATGTTGGCTCAACAGTAGTTAAACGAGGTTAGCTATATGAACACTCTCATATCAACCTTATTCATCTTAACCATAACTAGTTCAAATGACTCAAATGAAACTAGTTAAAGAGTTGCTCAATTGCTATATTCTCATAGAAGTATACAAGAACACAGTCAAAGAAAAATCGGTTTGATTCACTCGAATCAATTCATGAACATTATATCCACGGTTTCCAAAGAATGCATTCCTTAATATATAAATGTATTAGTTCATGAAGAAACCAATTCTAGAACTTTAACCACTCAAGTATGCAAACGGGTACACATACTTAAGTGGCCAGTCTGATTTTGGGTTCGCCAGTATGCGAACGAGTACGCATACTTAA
>NW_020651629.1:0-491 GCF_003573695.1 Papaver somniferum | reverse complement strand
ATCTCGGAGCCAAGGTATGCGTACAATATGCCAGAACATGGTTTGTTTAACGTTTCAGGGTATATTCCGAAGGAATCTTATCTGTAAATGGATGAATTCATCGTTCGTACGAAGTACATTAGATGATGTATCATGATAAGCTTGAAGTCAGAACCCTCCCAGAGCTTCTTGGCTCATAGTTTGTATGTTGTTATACAACATTTGAAGTTCGAATCAAAACTGAAATTCATATTTATCGATTTCGATGATGTATCATGCTAAGTTTGAATTCAGAAACCCTCCCGGAGGTTCTTGGCTCATAATTTGTATGTTTTTATACCACATTTAGAGTTCGAATCAACACTAAACTTCATATTTATCGATTTCGATGATGTATCATGCTAAGTTTGAAGTCAGAAACCCTCCCATATGTTCTTGGATCATATTTTGTATGTTGTTATACCACATTTGGAGTTCGAATCAACACTGAGATTCATATTTATCGTTTTTGA
>NW_020651628.1:0-1773 GCF_003573695.1 Papaver somniferum | reverse complement strand
GTGAGAACAAGAAAAAGACCTGCATGATAAACAACATAAGTTACATAACACTAATAAACCAATAGAATGACATGCAATTCTATAAGCATTGGTGATGTAAATTTTTTGTTCAGTTTTGAATTTAATAGATTGTATGTTTCATGAGCTAGTTGGTTGTGATATGGATATTGCGTGATTGAGACTAACAAAACTTACTGGTGTAGCCCAATGTAAGGAAATCTGTCCAACCACCAATGACCGAAAGCAGCAAGAGAGCTCCAGCCACTTTAAAAAACAGGTCCGAGTTCTTCCCTAGTGCAATATCCAAAGAAACAGAAGAAAATGCATTTACCGGACTTCGTATTATAGCTGCTGCTTCATTCATAACTTCTTCTGAAATATGTAATTCTGGTAATGGTGGAGGTGGTCTGTAATCGAGAACCATAACAAATTTAGTGAATAGGGTACAACAAAGATACCCCAGAAAATACAATCACTAAATGCAATACTCCGTTCACTTTGTTTTGATATCTTGTTATACCATTGTGGTAATTGTGCCCCAAATCATACTGAGCTTTTTAATGAAAGAAAATGGGCGAATTAGAAGCTTGCATTACCTGTTGAGAATGGAAGCAGATTTTGCCCAGACAAAGAAAATGACAACCAGTAGAAGGAGAACACTGGACACAAGCGATAATAGAGTATAACCAGATTTCTCGAACACTATCCAGACAGCAAATGTCACCAACAATAATCCAGAAGTTAAATTTGGCCGCCTCCACAGGATTATGTCTGCAACTGTATAAACAACATGAAACACATTAGATTTTTCCCTAAATTTCGATCCAGTTTCTTATGTAACTCTGATATAGTACCGGCAATAAGAAAATCAACGATGATCCTTTTTATGAATCATGATGAGATAAAGAATGGAATAAACTTACTGAATCCTCCACCTAGAAGCTCATGAATAGTCCTTTGTCTACCAAACAATCGATCCGACGAAGAATTCATTTTACAATCCGAACTGAAACTCTAATCTGATCGATTATATGATGTCGATTGAATAACAGATCATCAGAGAGTAAAGATTGTGAGCTGATTTTCCAGCTCTAGTTTCAGCGAAAGCAAAGAAATGTGAAAAGAGGAGAAAAGAAATAAAAAAAGAAAGAAGAAAAGGACTCTTCAACTTGTTGAAATTGTGGGGAGTTGGCTGTTTCAGTGTACAGCCTGAAAAGTGTCAAACCTACTCATTCACATCTCTTTTTCGTTTCTTTCCTCTTTGGTCCTATATTTTCCTTTTTACGTTTTACCCGATTTAAAACTTCTAGAAATTGATTTCACCGATTCGGTTCTGGTTCACCTGAATCAAAATGGCAAATGCCAAATGATTTTATTTTGTTTCACATCCTTATTAATAAACATTCACGAATCATATCAAATGAATCACTTTTGGACCGATTGGAATTGGAATTAGTATGTACCAATGTAGTTAATATCGGATATCGGTTCATCTCGGCCGGGACCGATACACTGGTACGATTTTATATCAGGGATATTATCGTTGAATTATCGGCGCAAATGGCCAGTCATATTGAGAACATAAATTTGTATAACATGTTAAGGGAAGATCTCAGAGCGAATCTATGGGCTGAGTTTGGAAGAGATGGAGGTCGAATTGAGTAGTGTTGTTTCATTTGTTTTCGTTTTTTTATTATTGTTTCATTTGTCATTTATTTTTATTTTTAAAAATTGTTTAAGTTTCATTTGTTATTCCATAATTTTGTTTTGTAA
>NW_020651627.1:0-5389 GCF_003573695.1 Papaver somniferum | reverse complement strand
TTGCAAACAAATTTTCATGACCTGGGAGAGTATGCAAACGAGTATGCGTACTTAAACCCATGGATTTTGATTTTAAATGAGGTTAAGCATATCAGGTAGGTGTACCATGAAGTCCAAATATCCCGAACTACTAATTTCAAACCTAAACTTTTAAGAACCTTAAACACAGATCAAGTTAGGTAGAAATGAACAATAAGCAAGGTACATGGATCATTATAAGGACTCTAAGCAAATAAAAACATAAATCTTGCTCAGGTTTATATACGTACCTTTTTAGAAGAATCCAGTCGAATTCAACAGCCTTACCGAACATAATCTGTGTGCCTCAATTCTCATGCTTCCCTCACCGTATACATAGCAGGGAATTCCTTGGTGAGGATGCACTTACAACACAATCAAGTTTCATTGGGTTGAACAATGTCTTGATCACCACAAGTGACCGTTGGATTATCATGAAAGAGATCGCTTTTAGAACCTTTCACATCCAATTCCATTTTTCCAAAAAACTTGTTAAGGTCCAACACTACGGATACTGTCGTCTCCATAGTCATGGAATTTTCTGGAAGATCATTCCTTTTCACACTCAAAGCATCATTGGATTTCTTTGGTACCCATTTATGAGTGCGTTTAAGAACAACCAGAATCTTCTTCCCATTACTCTCGTCAATATTTCTCGGAAGAGAATTAGATTGACTATTCTTTTGCAAGTTAGTCTTTCTCCTATTGGGAGCATCGGATATTGTCTTAGTCTTTACGAAGTTATCCTTTTGATAACCATTACGATTCTAAAAAGATTTCGTATGACGTTTATAGGAAAATATAGGATTATCACAACACTGATTCCTTTGCCTAAAGGTTGGACATTTACAACCCGTAATGTCGAGAGTGTTGGAATTAACATATGATCCCGGTTTAATCACTTCTTTTGACACCCAAACAAGAATATCATGAAGTTTTTCACTCCTTATATGAAAACGACATTTCCTTTCCAGGTGACCTTTGTTTCCACAATAATGAAAAATATAAGGAACGTTCTTACCCGGATTCATGTGTGCTGGTTTTGAAGATTGATATACTTTGCTCTTTTGAACCTTAGCTGCCGGTGAAGGTATTTCACTTTTTCCATCAGTGGAAACCTTTTGTTGAGAAGAATCACTAGCCTTGACAAATTTTACCTCTTTGCTAATATTTGGAGCATCTATTCCCTTATATCCCAGTCCTCGTGTATCACGATGATTTTTTACTTGCTCCTAGTATAGTGGTTAATTTGATTGAACTAGTATTGAACTTTTTCAAGTCATCTTCCAACATCTTGATTTTATCAAGAGCAGCAGTTAAATCAGCCTCAAGGCGTTTTTCTCGAACGAGACAAGCACTTTCTCTGTCATCAAAACTAATTTGTTGAGAGTTAAACCTTGCTTCAGATTCTTCAAGTTTCTCTTCCAACAAAAAATACTTTTGATAAAGATTATCACATTCAAGTGACTTCATACGCATATTTTCCTCAGAATCATTGAGGATCGATTCGTTAGAACGATTCGAAAAATAAACACCTGCTAACATCTTCTCAATTTCTTGTTTTCTCGACAGAGGGGAGTCAGAAGAGGTGAGACATGAGAAGTTGTAATCTTCTTAATATTTCACGAATCCAAAAACTTAACATACTCTGAGACTTCCTCATCAACATCTCTATCAATATCTGAATCACCTTCATCAGAAAGTTCATCCAACTGTTCTTTTAGGAGAGTTTCCCAATCAACAGTTTTTACATCAAGAGGATGTTTAGATATTGACTTAGATGTGACAGTTCTTTCAGGTGAATCCAAGATTTTAGAATCATCTGGTAATTTATGAACTGGTAAGCTATTAGAGATAGACTCGTCCATAATCAGATCACTACAAACACATACTTCTAAGGTCTTTAACGTGTTTGCCTGCTCTGATACCAATTGAAAATGTGGGGGTCTAACAACCTCTCCCAATATTTCGATTAACAATCTGTATGAACTAACTCGAATATACTTTTAAGAGAATCAACTAGACAGTCAGACTCAATCTTAATAAAAGTATATCAAGGAGTTAATATCTCTAGCTCTCGATTTGATCTATACTCAAGCAAATGGAAATCTGCGAGTCTTTATCAAATACTAGAGAGATAACTTGGATGGTACCAAACACCAATATCCAAGTGTCAATCAATTTAAATCAACAACCAAAGATTGGATATTCTAATTGATTGATCTTAACGCACAACCTGTGATATTTCAATTATATAACAAAATATAATATGGAATAGAAATAACACAGACACCAGAAATTTTGTTAACGAGGAAACCGCAAATGCAGAAAATTCCCGGGACCTAATCCAGATTGAACACCACACTGTATTAAGACGCTACAGACACTATCCTACTACAAACTAACTTTGGTATGGAATGTAGTTAAACCCTAATCAATATCACACTGATTCAAGGTACAGTTGCGCTCCTTACATCTTTGATCCTAGTAGGATACTGCACACTTGATTCCCTTACCTGATCTCACCCACAACCAAGAGTTGCTACGACCCAAAGTCGAATACTTTAATAAACAAATCTGTATCACACAGAAAAGTCTACGATGATAGATAAATTTGTCTCCCACAGATAAACCTATGATTTTTATTCCGTCTTATGATAAAATCAAGGTGAACAAGAATTAATTGTTAACCCGAACTTATATTCCCGAAGAACAACCTAGAATTATCAATCACCTCACAGTAATCTAAATCATATGGTAGCGAAAATAGATATTGCGGAATCACAAACGATGAGACGAAGATGTTTGTGATTTCTTTTTATCTTGCCCTATCAGAGATATAATCTCAAGACAATTATTCAATTGAACTGGTACGATAGAAAGTGGCAAGATCAGAACGCTCAAATACAAGAGAAGTAGTTTCTTCTGGCTTCACAATCCCAATGAAGTCATTCAGTCGTTAACCTACAGGGTCTAGAGAAGAAACATAAGGTTAAGGAGAATCGACTCTAGCAAAACCAACTAGTATCACACAGGAGGTGTGGGGATTAGTTTTTCCAGTTGCTATATGTCTCCTTTATATAGTTTTCAAATCAGGGTTTGCAATCCAAGTTACGTTGGAAACAAAGCATTCAATATTCGTTGTTAGATGAAAAACCTGATTTAACCAAGCTAATATCTTTCAACCGTTAGATCAAAACTTAGCTTGTCACACACAAATGAAATGTATTTCATTTAGGTTTCAGTAACCGTACCTAAACGTGTACACTTAGTTGGTTCACAAATAGTTAATCAATGGTTAACCATATGAGCACTTTCATATCAACCGTATTCATCTTCTTCACAACTAGTTCAAATGACTCATAAGAACTAGTTGAAGAGTTGTTCAATTGCTTAGGTATTTATTCATAGACACAATTGAAACAAAATCGTTTTGATTCACTTGAATCAATTCATGAACAATATAGCCACGATTTGCAAAGATTGCATTCCTTATTGATTTATTGATTAAGTTCATGAAACTACCGATTTGATAAATATAACCAGCTTGGGTACGCGTACGGGTACGTGTACCATAGCCACCGAATTTGAGTTTACAAACTCAGAAAAAAATTCGGTTCGAAAACTTCTGTGGGTACGCGTACGGGTATGCGTACCTAAGGTGACTGGTTTAACAGTTTGCGATCTTACAAACTCAACGGAAATTTTCGGTTCCAAAACTTCCGCGGGTACGCGTACTCAACCTGTCTCCTTCACCAATACCGTATGCACACATGGTTTTCGGCACATGGATTTATACACTAATGTGCGAACACACTATATATACCTATATTCATAGATGGTTACGTATAATCTCAACTCTACATTTCAATCATCGAAAAATTCTTCTATAATTGGGCCGAGCGAGCGAAGCGAGGGAGGACCTTCATATGACCACTTTTTTGTCAAATCTAAGTGATCAATTACCACAAAAATATTGGAAATAGTCCGGGCCGAAAAACCCAAAATGACCCTCTAAATCCAGTTTTTCTTTTAGACATTTTCGTAAATAAAACGAAGAGGAAGGGTAATATGTATTAGACATTTTCGTAAATAAACGAAAGAGGAAGGGCATCAAGGTATTAGACATTTTCGTAAATAAACGAAAAAGGAAGGGAAACTAGATTAAGTGCCTAATTGTTTTATAATTCCTTATGTTTTCTAATTTTTAAGGGGCATAATTGGCAACCAAACTTTAATATAACATATCTAAAAATCTGTTCCTTGGAATTTCACAAATTTTATTTCGTTGGAAAGGTTATAAAAAATCAACTCAACGAGTACAAACAACAATATCAAATTTAAATTTTTTACGAAAAACTCGGAGATATATATATCATTTTAGGCACAATTTTAGAAAATTAAATGTATATCCATTATGCAAACCACCACAAAGGTACATAATACTTTATGTAGCAAAAATTTTGGTTTATGCATCAACTGATTTTCCATTGCAACTAATAAAACGATGTACTCCATCTGTTTCAAGAAAAATTATACTTTCACATCCCGTTTCGGGAAAAATGATACTTTCACATCCGTTTCAGGAAAAGTGATACTTTCGCTCTGTTTCGAAAAAAGTGATACTTTCGTTCCGTTTCGGGAAAAGTGATACCTTCGCTCCATTTCGGAAAAAATTATACTTTCGCTTCATTTCAAAAAAAAGTATCTCTTTTTCTGAAATGGGACGAAAGTATCACTTTTTTGAAAACGGGATGAAAATATCACCTTTTCTAAACGGGACGAAAATAGTCGCAGACAAACCCCATCTTCAGATTCTTCTTCGATCCGCCCTCCCACCGTGGCAACAGTCGTACTAGTAGTATTATACTATATGGCTATTTGTTATTTCTTCTCTTTTGTTTTCTTTCTTTCTTTCTTGATTTTTTTTTCTTTTAAACCAAGCGTTTCCTTTAGTTTCATCGTTCTCCTTTTATTTTTGTTAGGGCTATTTTGTTCTCTGTGTTGAGGATTAGTTCCACATAGCTTATCTTCCTAGACTAGATCCTCTTTATATGGATGAGGTCCACTCCACTCATTGTCATTTGATTTTGAGTTGGAAGCCCAAGTGCTAGTATAGTATGGTATCTGAGCAAGACCTAGGCCATGTATGTGAAAAGTAAGATAAGATAAGACGCCGCATGTAAGGAACAGACTCATGCAGTGGTCCACGTGTCGAGTAAGTGAAAAGTAAGATAAGATAAGAATCCTCATGAAAGAGACAGACACTCATGCAGTGGTCCACATGTCGGGTAAGACGCCCCATGAAAGGGACAGACACTCATGCAGTGGTCCACGGGTCGGGTAAGCCCCTCCACGTGGAGGGGACATG
>NW_020651626.1:0-670 GCF_003573695.1 Papaver somniferum | reverse complement strand
TGAGTTTATCTAGTTTACAATTAATCTCAGAAATCAATTTCCGACTTATAACGAAATGTGTAGACTTTTTTGAGTTAACGTATATAAAATTCAACATTTATATGAACTCTTTCTTTTTATGTTGGCTATGTCTTTCTATTTGATTCAAAAAGATGAAATTTGTTAGGATTTGGATTAGTTCTGCATGGCCTTTCATCCTTGTTCTATTGTGAAATTTGACTTCCTTCATATTTTCTTGAATCAATGTACATAGAAATGAAATTTTTACTAGACATATTGCCTTAGAACATATTAATTGTAATTACAATACATTTTTCAAACTTTTTCTGTTAAAGAGGAGTTTATCTAGTTTACAATTTAGTCTCAGAAATCAATTTCCGACTTATAACGAAATGTGTAGACTTTTTTGAGTTAAAGTATATAAAATTCAACATTTTTATGAACTCTTTCTTTTTGTGTTGGCTTTGTCTTTCTATTTGATTCAAGATAGATGAAATTTGTTACGATTTGGATTAGTTCTGCATGGTCTTTCATCATTGTTCTATTGTGAAATCCTACTTCCTTCATATTTTCTTGAATCAACATACATAGAAATGCAAATTTTACTAGACATATTGCCTTAGAACATATTAATTGTAATTACAATACATTTTTTAAACTTTTTCTGTTA
>NW_020651625.1:0-3239 GCF_003573695.1 Papaver somniferum | reverse complement strand
AAAAAAGCACAGCAAAAACAAATTACTCTCACAACCGATAAAACCAAAAAGAGAATGCAATAAAGATTAGACTCGCTTAGGGACTATAAGTAATACCTCCTCAAAACATGCGTCCAGTTCGCTCCAAAACGGCCATGGCTTCTGAAACTTTTTTCTTCAAAGCATCTGGGTAACAGATGGAGCACTTCGGTTTTATCCATCTCTAAGAGCTTGCCTGCAAAATCGTGCTCGATGCTCTTGACGAGCGGAAATAGTTGTTCTCCTAGCATCTGAAATCAAAGGACATCAAAGAATTTTAATATATAAGAAAATTAGTTGTTTCCTTGTCACCTCAGGAAAAAATATACTACACATACTTTTATGAGCTCAACCAAATTATACGCTACATATTCTTGAGATATTAATCTCTTTATGAATCCTACAGAAAACAGTTTGAGAGATTAGTTCACATAACAATTTAACGACACCCACAAGAATACAAAGAAAACAAAATAAAGATCTTTCTGCAACGATAATTCTACAATTTTAAGCATCCAAGTAAACTATCCATAAAATGTTTACCTTAACAAAAAGAAGAGCCGAGTAATCAGGGCCTCCTAGACTCAAATTCAGCACTTCCATCTTGGTTAAAATGGCGTACTTGAACATGTCAAGGAACCCCGATGAATAAGATACCTGCAATCTTCATAGCCTGTAATCCATAGTAGAAAACAATTAGTAAAATAGGCAAACAATTTTTTTAGCTCTCATAAATGTGTCTCTACTGAATAGTGTTCGTGTCTTTAGAACTTAAGCAAATAACCAACAAAAAACCATACGAAGATGCAGCAATCATAACAAGCAATAAGAAGAGCTGACTAAGACAGATTAATGGCTTTCTGACATTTCCAACTTTGTTATCGTCATTGACACTAATAGTTTGTTCTGCAACATACTAACCGAATATAGGTTAGTACTACAACGCAAATAGTAACAAAGAAATTCAGTGGGCACTACTCTGGTCAAGAGTTGTAGACATGATAGCAGCTTATCAGACCACACATACCAAATTTACATTCTCATAGGCATTAAATTTCACTACAACTGTCCCCTTCGATAAGCTCCAAACCTGGGAGATGTTGCGCCACACTGAAAAATAAAGCAATATCAAGAAGAATTTTACATATCCGGTGGCCCGAAAAATGGTAACTCCCTCTAAAATTAATGAGTTAGACTGCATGACTTTTAAGTAAAATAAAGGTATGTGACCAGGATTTATATGGCATGCTTTGAGATGTTAGCGCAGTTCTTAGTTGATCCCATGCTATTTTCTAGCACCTCTCTACAAATCATTGGGATGAATGTAACCACCTCTTTTTCTACTTGCTGGATGGAACCATCAGAAGTTTGTAGCCAAATATAAGACTTCATAGCCTGAGGTTCAGGCAATTTAATGAAAACCAGTATCAGTAAGATATTCAATTAAACCAATACCACAAGACACTAAGACCGCAGCACAAGGGAAAAGAACAGAGTAAGAATCACATCAAGAGATGGAAATAACATATTGAGTAGTAGATTAAATTACAAAAAGAGGCCCCTACCTGTATACCAATCTTCTTATACACATGCTTTAATGTAAGATGATACAAGGACTAGTACAGGATCCATATTATGCTTACACAACATAAAAATCGAAGTTATGATACATATTTAACTTGGGAATAAATTTCATCACTTATACCACTATACATGAAAAACGAATTAATCTACTAATAATACATGACATATACCCTAGGAACCAGAAATTTTGGATTTAAGCAAGTCCAACACTTAAGCAAGATTGATGGTACAAAAGTGATGCCAGCTCACGAATCATATCCAACTAAGTAAATAAGTGTAAAAAATCTTCACATTTTCAATAAATCATACAAATATCCTTAATATTCACAGCATCAACAGCTATACTACAGGAACATAACAAAGAAAAATATGTATTCTTCTATGAAGCCAGAGTTTTGTGATGCATGCAAATCCTCAAGTTATAACATCGGTGTCCAAAACAAAACTAACTCGGTATCTAAAACATATAACCATTTTTTTACAAGGTCGGATAAATGATATAAAAATAAAATTGCAGTCGATCAGGCATTTAAATATTAGTACAACAAGGTTTTTTAACATTAGTACAGTAAACCCATGAGCAAGTACAGTCTCATATTGTGAAAAAATCTAAACGACAACACGACCCTGCATCTTCCTGTGGACTCAAGGCTAGCTGTAACCAATATATCTTACCTAAAAATGATGCAGGGGCCTAACTTCATCACAAAAACTTAACCCCACTTCTATACAAACAAGAACAACATCAAACACAGACAAATCAATCAAAAAAGAACACAAAAAATAAAGGGAAAGCTGTTAAATTGATCAATACCATGAGAATCATGAAACCAATACCAATCTATGATGAGATTAAACCCTTCTTTGAGAAGTTAAAGATGTTCTCCTCAACCTGAAACAAGAAAAAACAAGAAAGAACAGCTATCAGTTAGGGTTAAAGATAAAAATAGAATTATGTATTTATGTTCAGAATTAGGGGTTTTGTCTCTTACATTAGTAGAAGAGATCTTCAACCAACTTGATGAATTGTGTAAGGAAAAGTAGAAAAGGAAACACCTTACTGCAAAAACGAGACAAGATAAGAGAAATTAAATTGTTAACAGTACAAAAATTTATAAAATTTATGAAATAAGAAGAAGATTGATATTACCCTGATAATTTCAGGAGCAAAAAAAACTAGACCTAGGTTTACAGAGTTTCATTTTAATTTCCGCTGATACATGGGTTTCGATTTTAAGATAAGGGTTAAGGATAAAGCATGGATTGCTGACAGTGAGTTTCGATCTGTGAAGTGACAGTGAGGTTCGAGTTGATTTTGTACTCAATTATTGAGAAACAAACCAGATTTTGATTCTAGGTTTTTAAGGGTTTTGTTGATTTTGAGTATGACAACTAAAAGAACTGTTGATGGTGATGAAAGAAAAGAGTTCATGATGGGGATATGATCTATGATGATAGAAAAGGAAGACAGGGTTTGGGTTCAGTTCACCATTGCAGAAGTAGGGTTTCATGTTCTTACATAGAAAAATGAGAGGGTGAGAGGCGAGGAGGAAGAAAAGTGAGGTTGAGTGATTTTCTCTCTCTTCTATGCGATATAAAGGAAAACCTAATAGCTACCTCGAGTAACTAATCAAGCA
>NW_020651624.1:0-438 GCF_003573695.1 Papaver somniferum | reverse complement strand
GTAGGCCTTAGTGCTGAACCACGTAAACCTTGGTCTTGTTTACATTTCAGCACTTTATATTTATTTAACCCCATGGCTCTTTACTTATACGTTTGGCTTTCTTTGTTTGTATTTATATCCCGTGCGCAAACGCCTCGCATGGAGTTGTTAGATGAGGCTATGATAAACCCGAAGGTTTTGAGCCAAGGAATCAACACTAGGATATCATCATCACAAATATCTTTAGATGATGAGGATTGATTGTGAGCATTCGGATGCCTTCGTGATTTGTGTGTTCACAGATCATCTTCATTCACAAAGTTGAAAACAAAAGGATTATATGCAGAAGTAGGCCTCGTCTGGACCCTCACTTTCATTTCTAGGCCACTTTTTTTATTTCTTGCAAAACTAGGCAAGTTAAACAGATTCCATCCACTTTAACCATCTCGGTCAATTTAT
>NW_020651623.1:0-403 GCF_003573695.1 Papaver somniferum | reverse complement strand
CTTAGAACATATTAATTGTAATTACAATACATTTTTAAAACTTTTTCTGTTAAAGATGAGTTTATCTAGTTTACAATTTAGTCTCAGAAATCAATTTCCGACTTATAACGAAATGTGTAGACTTTTTTGAGTTAACGTATATAAAATTCAACATATTTATGAACTCTTTCTTTTTGTGTTGTCTTTCTCTTTCTATTTGATTCAAGATAGATGAAATTTGTTAGGATTTGGATTAATTGTGCATGGTCTTTCATCCTTCATCTATTGTGAATTTTTACTTCCTTCATATTTTCTTGAATCAACGTACATAGAAATGCAATTTTTACTAGACGTATTTCCTTAGAACATATTAATTGTAATTACAATACATTTTTCAAACTTTTTCTATTAAACATGAATTTAT
>NW_020651622.1:0-341 GCF_003573695.1 Papaver somniferum | reverse complement strand
TAAGAATGGAAGAATATCACCTCCATGACCACGTGCAAATGAAGAAAAAGGAAAGATTAATATATCTTTTCCTTACATAAGTTCTCTTGCTATATTTATATAAAGAATCTGAAGGAATATTTGAAGCGAACTGACGTCATTTTGCAAATACAGTTAAGGTAGGACCCAGCACATGCAAGAAAATATCATGCTTTCTAAATGAAATTCATATACTATGAAAAGTGGAGATTCGGTGATACTTTACAATGTCTCGTCATATTATGACACGCGGCACAACATCATTGGGTGAATTTATATTTTCATGACATGTGGCAGACTTCTATTGGGAGGTGATGTGGCGA
>NW_020651621.1:0-605 GCF_003573695.1 Papaver somniferum | reverse complement strand
CGAATACCAGAAGAGGTTCGCACAAAGGAAAGAGACAGAAAAAATGTTGATCAAAGAACGAGTCAATCTTGCTCAATAGCATGGGCAGTTGATGATAGAAAACCAGAATCTGAAGAGAAAAGTGCGAGAATATAAATTGGGGATAGAATATGGAGAAAGTTATAAAAGATCCTGCAGAGAAAGAGACACTGAAAAGGAGGAAAGGGAGAAACAAATGGATGGACAACAGTGGGACGAAGTGTATCAATATGGACGAAAATAAAATAAGATGAGCAAGAGAGCGTTATATCAGAACGAACGATGGGAAAGGATGGATCGACACGAGAACTACATTCAAGAGGTAGCAAGGGGAAACCAAGCTGCCAACGATGAGCCTCAAACAACATTCACACTGAGGAGGGTTGAAGAATCCCAGAACATAATAAGGGAGCAAATCTACAAGTGCGATAACAAAACAGCCACGTTGGAGGTCAGGTCCTCACCCGAGCCTGAAAGAAAGGACAAGGAAAGAAGAAAGATTATTTGTCGCATTCCATTTATCATGCGAAAACCATATGCGAAGGAACATCATCTACAATGCTAAAATGATGTAACGAAGAAAGAAA
>NW_020651620.1:0-734 GCF_003573695.1 Papaver somniferum | reverse complement strand
AACCATTCATTGAATTAGATTTTCCACATGAGTTCATAACACCAATCAGGTATTCCAAAAAATCATATAATCTAGATTTCAACACATGATTCATACATTAATATTTTCATCACATCAAATAACCATGAGTTCACGGTACGAAAACCTTGGTTCGTACACCCACCTATCGTTTATTGGCACGAACAGCCTCCATCGATGGTCAGGAACAAAAGTTCCTATGGGGATCATACCCATATATGCTCTCGGGGATCATTACCCATTTCATTCAAAGTACGAAAACCTTGGTTTGTACACCACCTATCGTTTATCGTCACGAACAACCGCCATCGATGGTCGGGAAACACAAGTTCCCATGGGGATCATTACCCATTTTACTCTCGGGGATCATTACCCACCGTTAACATGGAATCATATTCCATCTAACGGAAAAACTTGAACTCATTTTATTCTTAAAATTATTTTACAAACAATACAAACAACCGTGGCTTAACATATGACACACAACATGAGTTTCTTTCAAGCATTTATGCAAACAAGTTAACTCCAGCCATATTACGTTATACACGTCAAGGTGAATAATTCATCCGATCTTCCTAAAATTTCAGGAGTTTCTACACAACACAATAAACAACAACTTATACAAATTTCACATAATACTAACGGTTCAAACAAAACTTATTGAACTAAAATGACATTTTAAAAACTTGGCAGATTACATGTCATTAACAAAAAAT
>NW_020651619.1:0-339 GCF_003573695.1 Papaver somniferum | reverse complement strand
ATTCCAACCATTGAAACATTCTTAGAGGACGTTATATAGTTGTTACACTATTTCTCGTCAAAGCGATTTTCAAAGTGATTGAAACATTATGACTTTCGTCACTAGTTAAAGATAAACTTGATTGAAGCGAAAGCTTACCGACACATGTTTCGAGGAATATATAAGCGAGTTAAACTCAGCTCGAAACAATAAATTGTTCCACATATTCAGAAATTTCCCAACTTAATATGTGCGCCCCAATTCTTTTGCAATCCTCACCGCATTTATTAGGGCTTCTTGGCGAGGATGCACTCTCAACACAATCAGGTTGTGTTGAGGTGAGCAAAATCTTGCTCACTA
>NW_020651618.1:0-486 GCF_003573695.1 Papaver somniferum | reverse complement strand
TACTCTCTTTTTTGAAGATTGCTTTCAAACTTTAGATTCAAATTCCTCTGAGCACTTCCTTTTTCAGTAGATATGTTCATTTCCAGTAGTTGAGAATGAAGATTTGCTAGTGCTTCTTTTGAATCCTTTAATCTCAGTTCATGGTACTTAATGCAACCTTTAACAGAGTTAATATGTTTCCTTATAGAGTCTCGAGAGACATCATGAAGAGGAACATCATGAGTTTCAGTCATTACTGATGCACAAAGTGCTAGATCACCAAGAGATGAATTTTCTTTTACAAATTTCTCCATTGAAATATGATAATCTCCTTTCCAACAGGCACAGTTATCAGACTGGAGAGACACAGACAATATAAAAATTTTGGTTTATGGAAACCGAAATTATTCTTTCCCTAAAATAAGAAATACTCAATATTTTTATTAAATAAACAAACATGAATATCTTGCCCAGATTTATGCTTCCTCACCAACAAATTTTTTTGGG
>NW_020651617.1:0-7360 GCF_003573695.1 Papaver somniferum | reverse complement strand
CAGTCATAATTCTTGAAACCCATCGGTTCAACACCCACTTGGAGGATCTGCTGGTATTCAACCACTTCTTAATTACTACTTCTATAATTGTACACATGCCATGTAATACAAAAAACCAAGTCACTTCCCACGTAGGATGCGCACGCGTAAGATAATAGAACACTGCTTCATGTACTACTCCTGACACAACAAAGGCTAAAATGCCGATGTTTTCCCAGTTATCGGCGTAGAAATACGGCATATCGGATCATAAACCATAGACAGCAGAATACCTGTGACCATTAGGTTCCATCTACGTCCCCAAAATTATTGGAGTGAGCTTGAAAGATATGGCTTATCAAATAGTGGTGCCAATTCTTGTCCTAAAATGATTCGGCCCAAGGCCCACTAATGGCTAGAGCAATCTCAGCACCAACGTAAATATGCAAGTAGTAAAAAACTAAAATTACATTTGGATTCAAAAACTCTCTATAATCATAAATTCTTATTAGAACTGAGAGGATCAGGACTTGTAAACCAATTTCCGCGTATGAGTAGCATTCTTTGGTTTTAGGTAGTGTTGTTGAGGTGTTGGGTTTGAGTCTAATAGGTAGACCAGCTAAACACACAAAAAGGAGAAGTGATTTAGATGGATCGGTTGTTGACGACGAACACACCCGATTTGGAAAAGATGGAGATGGAGTTTGGGTGCTTAATTTGAGGAGGAAGCAAGATCCAGATTTGAGTATTGGGGTCTGACACTATTAATTAATTATTATTTTTTATGTGAATTATTCAAGTATCGTTATTATTAATTTGGCTAAGATAACATAAACTATCCAAAATGCATATGACTTCACATCATTTTGAATTGAGAAATTTGCATACGAAATATCAATCGGATATCAATTTTTTTTATTCGAAAATATAACTAATTAACTATTTTTTTTCATTTGCATACAGTGATAAGTATGTTGGACTTTTGAGTTAAAACTTATTATATTAGTGAAAATCTAAATTTCAAGACGGGTTAATTAGTGTTTGGGTCGTCAGTTTTGGTATGTCTTTGAGTTTGGATCGTAAGTTTGTCCGTTTTAGAGTTTGGGGCGTTGACCCTCTTCATTCTATTCATAATGGTAGACCGGTTGACTTCCTTGACAAACAGGGTCAACGACCCAAACTCTAAAACGGACAAACTTACGACCCAAACTCAAAGGCATACCAAAACTCACGACCCAAACACTAATTAACCCTTTCAAGACATTTGTTTAGGTTCTGCCATTTCACTGTAAGATACCCAGTCATGAATAGATGTTGTGGAGAGTCATCAATGGCGGTGGTGAGTCACCTATTTGTGAAAAAGCACATTGTAGAGTCATCATTGTCTCTGTATAAACCCGTTTCTTTGTTTTGTTTTGCATGAGTTTTTACAAGTTTATGAGAAGTAGAAAACAAGTTTTGAAGTCAAGAATTAGAGTCTTTTAATAGCACATTAATTGTGAACATTCGCCGGCCGAAAATATCGTAGTGCTACTTGTAGTAGTGATCGTTGTATCTTGGGAAACGACATCCGTAGAACCATGAGCATCATATACAGGGATTAATTGTGTTTAAGAAACGAGGATTACCTCGCCTCCATCAGCCAATTCGATAAGTATTCTAACTTTTACTTTTTGTTAATTTTTTATTTGTCGCATCGTAATGATTCCGGGAAATCGAAAGCGCATACTTTTTTCCAACGAAGTGTTTCTTTGATTCTAAGAATTTGATCAAGGAAATGTAATCATATTTTCCTTTCTGAAAGGTTAAGAATCCTGTAACTCAAGACGATTTTATACCCATCTCTCCATATAATACAAGTTACAAAATCATATTCAAAATTTTGATCAGTAAAATGAAACCATTGGTAGGTAAGATGGCCGGTTCTTTCCAATTTTCTTAAGCACCAAACATGCGTATACAGAATAACGTGCCCATCGACCAAGAGTTGGTCCATTCTATAACAAGGAAAAAATATAAGGTAGGAATCATGGGCTTAAAACTATGTGTCAAAAGTATTTCACGGAGTGGAGTGTCTTTTTTATTAATAAGAGATTTAACTTCTCTACTAATTGGTGCGAAATCATTTACCAATATATTAGCACCATAAGTATATCCTTATTACTTAACGGGTCATGTTGTCCTTCATATACGCCATTTAGAGGTTTAAGATAAGGTGATTCATTTATCACCTTATCTCTTTATTTTATGTATGAAATCTTTTTCACCAAATCACACTTGAAAGAGATTATTTCATACATGACCTTCAAGTCACTAAAGATGTACCCAACATCTATCAACTATTTTTTGATGATGATTGCCTGATTTTGATCAGGGTATCTCACGCAGAAGCTAGAAACCTTATTCTCTCATTAAAGATTTCAGATTGGCTTCAGGGAAAATGATTAGTTTTCAAAACGTTGTTTGTTTTTGAGTAAAATGGTGCATCTTAATCAATGTGGCTCACTCGTTAAGGCTCTTAATGCCAAAAAAATGAAAATTAATGAAACATATTTAGGCATTTAAGTATTCCATGATAGGTCTAGAATTAAGTCTTGCAATCACCTCGTTAAACAATTTAATAAGAAAGCTGACAAATGGAAAAGTAAACAACTTGCTTCAGCTGAAAGATCTATCTTAATCAAAAATGCTTTTAATTCTTCCTTTATTTATCATATGAACACTTTTGATTCCAGATTTCGTTATCTATAAGATGCAGTAGTGTCAAAGAGATTTTTGATGGGATAACAACTCTCTCAAGGAATCTATGTACCTTAAGAGATGGTATAAAGTTTGTTCCCTTATTTATCATATGGTGTTTTAGGCTTTGTTAAACTCATTAGGTTTAACATAGCTTTACTTACCAAAAATACTTGACGTTTTATTTAAATATATTTCTCCACCCTAATGATAAAGCACATGGAAACAAGTCCATAAAGAGCAGTAGGTGATTTCTGATTTGAACCAAATATTGAGAAATAATAAGAGAGACATAACGTTAGCGCATTGTATAGTTGAAGCCACCAAGCATCGATATGTCAATTTTGGTTGTATTATTTTCTCTTTAAAACTCAAAGGTGCTTGATTGGATTACTAGAGTTTGTTCGTTACGTTATACTAGGAACATTAGAAATGTTGATATAAAATTGTGTTACACCGAGGAACCTGAAGACGTTTCCATTTCGAGGTTTGTAATACGTACTTGACTTCTTTTCATTTATTTTTAGCTACCTTTTTTTCAAGTCGTTAGATTGAAAAAATAACATACGAAGTAAATGTTAAAGCACTGCTCGGTCGAACTCGCGAGCATTGATATCTCAATCTTGTTAGTCAAGTTTAGTTTCCAAAACTATAAGTCTTGATTTCTAGTCTACTTATATCTAAGCCTCGGATTAGTATAGTAAGTGTAGTTGATCTTTAGACTTCACGACGTTCATCGAAGGAAGACGAAAGAACTACTCAATGGAACTTTTGGAACTTCACCAAAAAAAGGTATATGGAGACTTCAAATCATCTATTACTCAAAACTTTATCTACTCTATCTCCTATTTGAAACAAAAAGTTGTATTGCTAGATAGACTTCAATTATACACATTTGGTATTTCAACCCGAGTTTATCTCGCTTATCTATTTCTTGAAATATATGTTGGTAAACTTTCGCTTTAACTAAGTTCATATTTTATTCTTGACGAAAGTCAAAAGATGATCATGTGAATATCTCCTTATAAAATCTTATATGATTTGTGTGAGACAGCGATGTAGACTTGGAATGTTTCACATTGATCATTCGATCACTTGAAAATTGCTTTGAACCTAATAGTTTGCGTGAGACAGCTATTGTCGTCTTCCAAGAATGTTTCAATGATTGAAATGAGGGTTTATAACATGTAACCATGATTGGATATAAACATAGTGTGTATTCACATTTGTAAAAAGTCCAAAACCGGGAACTAGGGTATGCTTACCCGTACGTGTACTGGTTGGTTGTTGGAAGTCTGGGAACTAAGTATGCATACCCGTACGCTTACCGGCGGAAGTTCAAGTCTTATGAATTTCTGCTGGTGTTTGGAAGTGTAAAATAGTATGCGTACCCTTACGCGTACCGGCGTAACTAAATTCATGTCCGTCTACTTAGGTATGTGTATCCGTTTGCATACTTAAGTATGTTAGGTTCTCAAATCGATTTTTTCATGAACTAATATATTTATATAATAAAGAATGCAATCTTTTACACACCATGACTATGATGTTTATGAAGTGATTCGAGTGAATCAAAATCGATTTTAAACAATTGAACAACTCTCTAACTAGTTTCATTTGAGTAATTTGAACTAGTTATGATAAATATGAACAAGGTCGATATGAAAGTGCTCATATGGCTAACTATTGGTTAACTATTATTGAACCGACTAAGTGTACGAGTTTAGGTACGGTTACCTTTATCTAAATGATGGTACATTTCATTTGTGTATAACAAGATAAGTTCGATCTAACGGTTGAAAGATATTAGCCTGAATCTAACCAGGTTTTCTTCTAACAGTGAATATTGAATGCTTTGTTACCAAGGTAACATTGATTGCAAACACTGACTTTGAAGACTATATAAAGGAGAACTCTAGCAAATGGAAAACTTAATCCCCACACCTCCTATGTGATACTAGCTGCTACAAGAGTCGATTCTCCTCTAACCTTAGATTTTTCACGAAACACTATAGGTTAACGACTTAAAGACTTCATTGGGATTGTGAAGCCAGACCCAACTATTTCTCTGTAGTTGCGTGTTATTATCTTTTTGTTTTCTATCGTGATTGAGTACTATATTCTTTAAGATTTTCTCGAGATTTATTCTCCGATAGGCAAGATTGAAAAGTAGTCACAAACATCTTCATGTCATCGTTTGTGATTCCACAATATCTTATTTCGTTAATCGATTAAGATTATTATGAGGTGATTGATAATACTAGATTTTTCTTCGGGAATATGAGTCTGGTTTATCAAATGGTTTCTACTGACCTTGATTTATCAAAAGACAGAACAAAACACATAGGTTTATCTGTGGGGGACACATTTATGTATACAATAGACTTTTTTGTGTAATACATATTTGTTTTATCAAGTCTTTGACTTTGGGTCGTAGAAACTCTTAGTTGTGAGTGAGATCAGCTAAGGGAATCAAGTGTGCAGAATCGGCGTGGTTCAAGAGGCGTAAGGAACGCAAATGTACCTTGATCAGTGTGAGATAAATTAGGGCTCAACTACATTCCAGTCTGAAGTTATCTTGGTAGTATTCGTTCTTGGTAGTATTAGGACTAGGTCCCGTGGTTTTTCTGCATTTGCGGTTTCCTCGTTAACAAAGTTATGGTGTCTATCTTATTTATTTTCTGCATTATATTTATTAATATAATTAAAATATCACAGGTTGTGTATTGAATCGATCAATTGGTAAATCCAACATTTGGTTGTTGATTGAAATTGATTGATCCCTGAATATTAGTCTTTGATACCGTTCAAGTTATTTCTCTTATATTCAATCGGGCTCGCAAATTCCTATTTGTTTGATTGCAAATCTTGGATATACTTTTCTTGATATTGAGTCTCACTGTGTAGTTGATTTTCTAGAAAGTATAAGCGAAATATTGGGTGTGATTTTTAGACCCACGCTTTTTCAGTAAATGTATCCCTAGTATTTGTCACTTGATCATTCCATTATTATCAACGTGTCAAGGAAGAATATTCTAGTTCGTGTTACACAATTTTGGTATATTAGATTGTAACACCCAAAATTTTGGGTCTGGATTCCAACCCAAATACAAACCCAAAATCCAAAATGCTACATTTAATATCAGGCCCTGACTTCCACACTTGGCCCAAGTCCAAACGACTAATTCTTTGTCTACTCTTTATTTATGTTCAATTCAGAAATTTTGTTGCAGCGGATACATAAAAATTCTTTTAGGAAAATCTAACCGTTAACTTGACGTGATTTTTAATTTACATGAACCCTAAAGAACTGTACTTTATCAGAAAAATAAATTTCACCGTTAAAAATTCAGATTTAATCCAAAAGAGTTACGTTTTTAAGAAAGAGTCATAAAACGGAAACAGACACCGGGTCACTCAAAGAATTTTACTGAGTTCAATACGAATCCATAAATTATTATGTTTATACGTCCGTAATCCTAACTTAGGATTGCTCAAGTCATAAAATTTCTATAATTTTTAGTTTATCTTAAGGACCTTTTGACCACAGTCAAACGCGTTGTTGACCAGTACTGCAAAAACGTAAAATAGTGATAGTTCATCTTACAAAAATCATATCAATTTACTCACAACTTCAAATTAGCTTTGGTCTACCATGTTGAAAAGATAAAAGAACCAAAGACTGAAACATGACATAGAATATTTTAAAAATAGATAAACTTCAGTAAATTTGAATCTAACAGAAAACGTCTGAGTTTTGTACAGTGAAAAACAACTGATTTAAAAATACTTCTGGAACTCAGAAAATTCTGAAATTTTTGTATATACATATTGAAATAGTTTTACATGTACCACAAAAAAACTTGAAACAAAAACGTATTATATACTAATTATGATAGACAGTCAAACAGACATGATCCAGAAATTCTCATTATTCAATCAAATAGAGTAGTCTAAACAAAGCATTGTTTTCATTGGTTATACATTAACCCAATAATCTCTAAATTTTTAATAACCAATAAATAATTAATTAAATCATCTAAAAGAGTTGATGATATTTTATAATAATCCCCAATCATAAATCCTATGCAAACTACTAATAATGACACCAAAACCGATCTCTACGCTTTTCCGCCATTAACTCCTTGTGGTGCCATAAAATATGGAATTTTTGTCATTAAACGATGTGAGTTTTGACACCCAGTAGGAAAAGAAGCAAAAAAACATTTTGTCAAACATTTTCAATTCCTTTTAAAACAACTAGCATGATTATTAGCATTACAAACACATGGAAACACCACATCCATAAGAACAATCAAATCAATCAAATCCGCTCGCCCCAGGGAGCCCCACGTGGGTTTAGGGAAACAAAAATGCTCCCAAGAATATCTCGTATCCCATCAAAAGTATTCTTTGAAGAATCACAATCTATGGACCGCAGTCCGACAATCATATTCATACTCACATAATCATCAGTAACATCATAAAAACTTGGAAATATAAATTTAATTAACCAAATCATAAATAAAAAGAGTTTTTGATTGTGTTGCGCCTACCTCAAATCGATAGCAATAAAACACGAACCCAAGATCTCCAAACTAATCGGTGCTAAAGAAGTTCCAAGCAATCCTTAATGATTTAT
>NW_020651616.1:0-555 GCF_003573695.1 Papaver somniferum | reverse complement strand
TATGAGAATATGAGCTTTGATTCTCTAGAGCATTCTGAGAAACAGGATATGTCCAGGGCCAAATTGGACAAAACGGCACGAGCTTGGCAGCAATCTTGGAGATATCACCCGTGGTTGTTATCACGAATTACATCGAATGCTAGCAGTTCAAGACATAGTTCACTGTCTCTAGCAAGTAATTCCGGTAATATCTCACTAAGCAAAGGTTCAAGACCTCATGGACACCTCTGCCTAAAATGGTATTTCCTGCGTTTTTTTATGTGATTTTCATTTTAATGGTTTTGGTATTGCTGGAACTTAGGACCTAAAGGTCACTAAGGGTTCACTAGTTCATGCTTTTTCACTTTGTTGAAAGATACCTATAGTCTCACCATGTGAGAACTAAAGATGAAAGCTCTCAATACTATTATGATTTATGCAATCCATAGTATGACCCTGGGGTCAACACACTTTTGTGTGAGGGAGAGGACGTAGAAATGACTAGTATGATTTCAACACTTGCACGATCAGTATGTTTGGATCGTGAGGTTGGGATGTTGATTTACCAAGATCTAT
>NW_020651615.1:0-662 GCF_003573695.1 Papaver somniferum | reverse complement strand
AGTTTACAATTTAGTTTCAGAAATCAATTTCAGACTTATAACGAAGTGTGTAGACTTTTTTGAGTTAACTTATATAAAATTCAACATTTTTATGAACTCTTTCTTTTTGTGTTGGCTTTGTCTTTCTCTTTGATTCAATATAGATGAAATTTGTTAGGATTTGGATTAGTTTTTCTTGGTCTTTCGTCCTTCTTATATTGTGAAATTCGCCTTCCTTCATATTTTCTTGAATCAACGTACATAGAAATGTAATTTTTACTAGACGTAATGCTTTAGAACATATTATTTGTGATTGCAATACATTTTTCTAACTTTTTCTGTTAAAGATGAGTTTATCTAGTTTACGATTTAGTCTAAGAATTCAATTTCCGAATTATAACGAAGTGTGTAGACTTTTTTGAATTAACGCTTGTAAAATTTAAAATTTTTATGCACTCTTTCTTTTTTGTTGGCTTTGTCTTTTTATTTGATTCAAGATAGATGAAATTTGTTAGGATTTGGATTAGTTCTGCATGGCCTTTCATCCTTCTTCTAGTGTGAAATTTGACTTCCTTCATATTTTCTTGAATCAACGTACATAGAAATGCAATTTTTGCTAGATGTATTGCCTTAGGACATATTAATTGTAATTACAATACATTTTTCAAACTTTTTCTGTTAAA
>NW_020651614.1:0-469 GCF_003573695.1 Papaver somniferum | reverse complement strand
CTGTTTTCTTCCAACGGCAATTCCGACCAATTTTAATCGAATCCAAACCCATTACCAGGCCTGTTAAGACAAATCTAGTCATCCCAACAAATATCCGCCATTGAGTCTCCTTCAATCCCGACCAAAATGCGAACCCTAATTCTGCCACTTGAGTTCCCGCCAAAACTGATATTTAAATGGGGAAGATGAAGGCCCCTTATCCAGTCCGGGGGTGCGATTAGAAACTGCCTAGAAATGGGGTGCCCCTTAGTAATTAGGTTACCCCTTATCCAAAGTGAGGGTCCGTATAGCAAATGTCCTCCGGGGGTGCACCGAGCAACTTTTCGAGCCGAATTTTCCAACAATATTTATTTCCAAAAAAATACCTACAAACACACAAAAGACCATAATAAGGACAAAAACGAGCACTAACAATACGAAACATTAAGGACAAATTAGACACATAAATGCGTCTATCAAATACCCCCAA
>NW_020651613.1:0-427 GCF_003573695.1 Papaver somniferum | reverse complement strand
TCATGTTGTCGATCCTCCAAATAGGCAAAGAATAGTATTTTTTTGCATCGAACGGATGATACAAACTCTCCAATGTGACATGATTTTCCTATAATTTTTCAACATCCATTAGATGACAATGTTTAAAATGTGTACCCACTACCTTTTCGAAGGGATTGTATATATGCGAATCTCTACCATTAAATCTTCAACAAAGTATTGTGCCCAGCAGTTCGTCTTAACGAAGGCTTTGGTAACTTCAAAAGTCTTGGGCATTTTGTCACTTCTATATGTTCCTAACTTCACTTGGAATATAATCTGGCGACACATTACCTCATAAAGAACCTTGAACACATATTGTACTCCCTGATCCTATTTCAAATTAATAGGTTGTCAATAGATCCTTTACCAAAAGTTGACATCTTCTACGTTGAATATTTATATAAAA
>NW_020651612.1:0-768 GCF_003573695.1 Papaver somniferum | reverse complement strand
CGAATGGGGAACCCACAGGCCGACGCCGGGAACACGCTGTTGCCGGAGGCACGCCGTGAGGCGCGTGCTGCCCACCACGATCGAGGCGACGACGTCTCCGCGGGCATGACTACAGCCCGGGCTTGGGACGCCGCCTCAATCCGCGTCGGTCCGCACCCCGAGTCGATCGGCGGACCGGCTCATCACCGTTCCGCATACGACCGGGGCACATCGCCGGCCCCCATCCGCTTCCCTCCCGACAATTTCAAGCACTCTTTGACTCTCTTTTCAAAGTCCTTTTCATCTTTCCCTCGCGGTACTTGTTCGCTATCGGTCTCTCGCCAGTATTTAGCCTTGGACGGAATTTACCGCCCGCTTTGGGCTGCATTCCCAAACAACCCGACTCGCCGATAGCGCCTCGTGGTGCGACAGGGTCCGAGCACGACGGGGCTCTCACCCTCTCAGGCGCCCCTTTCCAGGGGACTTGGGCCCGGTCCGTCGTTGAGGACGCTTCTACAGACTACAATTCGGACAGCAAAGCCGTCCGATTATCAAGCTGGGTTGTTCCCGGTTCGCTCGCCGTTACTAGGGGAATCCTTGTAAGTTTCTTCTCCTCCGCTTATTGATATGCTTAAATTCAGCGGGTAGTCCCGCTTGACCTGGGGACGCAGAGTGGGTGCCATATTTATGGCCCGATGGGTTCCTTATGGTCCTTCACGGTAAGCACAGCAGACACGGATTCAGGAATGAAGAGAGACAACGAGTGTCGACCACCACGAATCGTGACGC
>NW_020651611.1:0-535 GCF_003573695.1 Papaver somniferum | reverse complement strand
AAATCTATCAAAACCTAGGGTTTATGATCAACAACTCTTGAATGGTTTTATATCAGAAGAGAAAACCTTAGAATAGACAAGAGGTGAAAAACCTAGATTACAAGTTGTATGATCAATCATGAAGATTAAATCCAACTTGGCTTTGTGATCCCTAATACAAAAACTTTTATCTCACTCTCGTTCATGAAGAACGAAAGACGTGGAAAACAACCTGCAGAGCTTACGCCAATTTTCCAAAGGGATGAAAACGTGTAAACTCACGAACTCATTATTTATAAGGAAAACTAGCTTGGAAGCTAAGCAAAGCTATTTTCCTTTTACAAGACTCTCCTAAATATGGGAGTCTTTCCTAAGTTAAAACTCTTGCCAAAATAATTAAATAAATAACTTATTTAGCAAAAATTATATTTATGTGAATAAATCACATTTTAACTTAGGCAAGAATCACAAACACTTTAATATGGTAATCAAAAGTGTTTGGACCAATAGCTAACTTGCCTAGATAAGGAAACATCACCAACTTGACCAAAAATCC
>NW_020651610.1:0-474 GCF_003573695.1 Papaver somniferum | reverse complement strand
GTTCAAAAGAGATATCTATGCTACTTAGCATCTGATTCTTTGAGTTGTATACATTATGTAGACTACGGGAAAACGAGTAGTCACAAGTTGTGTGCCAAAAGTTTCATTGCAGTAAATTATAGCTTTTAGCTGCAGCTGAAAAATATTGTGGCTAGAAATTTGCTTTCGCAACACCTATATTGAAGGTGTGGCAATATATGGTGTAGCAATAGCTAGACTTTCTTGTAGTGGGTAATGGCGCCATCGTTAAATAATCAACCAATCAGAAAAATTTGTGAAATATATACCTGTTTGAGGAGTGTGAACAAATTTGTACACTCCTGTTTTATGGTATAACTGATCTGGAAAAAAAAAAACTCACATGTGTCATTGGCCAAAGTAGTTCACCTACAATTGCCCGCGTCATAAGCAAGCTACCTGCTCGTGGTAAAATTTCAATTCAGATTTTGGTTCGAGGGGTATTTATGTCTAAAA
>NW_020651609.1:0-1103 GCF_003573695.1 Papaver somniferum | reverse complement strand
ATATATATATATATATATATATATGTATATTCTTTTTTGGGGGTCAACTAGAAGGGAATTTAAAGGTCACTATGATGGTGTGGCATTCCTTGGTGTCATGGAAATCACACCTCACATTTTCTCATGTATTATTATGACCTGAGCAACTTTGTTTATATAGTTGCACTATTTTTGTAGCTCTGCAGTAAGGCATAGAAGAAATCCTAGGGAAACTACAGATCTGTCTAGCGTTCAGGAGCTCTTAAGCGAGGTTGATAGTAACTGTCTTTCTGGCGAGTTACATATTTTCTTGGAATTTGATCGGTTAAACAAGTTCATAGTGTTTATGTTAGCTCTTCTTTTGTATAATTTCAGGTTTTCTGGACATCGTCAAGCAATCGACATATGTCAGAATAGCAGATAGTGTCTTGGCTTTGCTTAAGCACAACACCCGCCCGTATCTTGTTAATGTAGTGAATTTGAGGTTAATTTCTATTAATCACTACTCCACTATTAATGAATGTTTACTGATTTTTCTTTTCCAAGAGATTCAACCAAGTTAATAAGACTGAAACCAGTGTTTCTTTTCTATTTACTTATCTACTTCGATGTGTTAAACTATTTCCACGAGCAAAGCTAACAACTTGTAGTTTAATAACATGTTTATGTTGCATCTCTTCTTTGGCCTTGTTATCCTCTTAATTATCATAAGTTAATTAATTATTTAATAACATGTTTCGAGGGATGAGTTTAAAGGCAATCATAATTGGCGTAGGTTTAGTCCTTTTTGTACAGGTACCTCTTATTCTAATTTCTTATGTGCATAGCTTCCGTTATTACTAAACTAATATTGATATTTTCTATGTATTTATTTCTCCTATCTGAATTAACTAGTCTTTTGTAACCAAGACAGGTAACATGGCACCCAAGTGTATTGTACTACGAATGTTTCATTTCTCAGGTATATTTCATAGTTCATAGCTTCAAAAGAATTTTCTTAATGTTAAGAGAACGTTTATGTAGTAGCCTTTTCTGGGAAATTGTAGTGTAGATTGCTGGATTCGCCACTGCATCAATTGATGCCTTAGTTGATGTTGTAATTGGTCTGCTTAAGGTTGCGTTCA
>NW_020651608.1:0-370 GCF_003573695.1 Papaver somniferum | reverse complement strand
ATTTTCGAGTTGTATTTATAGGAAAATTAACTTGCAAATCAAGTTAGGTTTAGGTTTTTTCTTATAAAACGAGTTTTGTTTCTTGTAAAACAATTAAACACCAAAAAGGAATTTTTTCCATAAATAAAACTCTTAAATAAATTATTTATCAAGTTAAAACTTGCAAAAAATAATTTCAAATAGACATGGACTTGGTGCTTGGTACACGCACATGGGCATGGGTCGAAACATGTCTACTGGAGATGGTCGCTGCTTGTGTGTTTTGAAAAGAGATTTTCGAGTTGTATTTATTGGAAAATTAACTTGCAAATCAAGTTAGGTTTAGGTTTTTTCTTATAAAACGAGTTTTGTTTCTTGTAAAACAATTAAA
>NW_020651607.1:0-489 GCF_003573695.1 Papaver somniferum | reverse complement strand
TTATAAAACGAGTTTTGTTTCTTATAAAAATTAAACACAAAAAAGGAATTTTTTCCATAAATAAAACTCTTAAATAAATTATTTATCAAGTTAAAAACTTGCAAAAAATAATTTCAAGTAGACACACACTTGGTGCTTGGTACACGCGCATGGGCATGGGTCGAAACATGTATTTTTCGAGTTGTTTGTTTTGAAAAGAGATTTTCGAGTCGTATTTGCAGGAAAATTAACTTGCAAATCAAGTTAGGTTTAGGTTTTTCTTATAAAACGAGTTTTGTTTCTTGTAAAACAATTAAACACAAAAAAAAGGAAATTTTTTTCCATAAATAAAAGTCTTAAATAAATTATTTATCAAGTAAAAAACTTGCAAAAAATAATTTCAAGTAGACACGGACTTGGTGCTTGGTACACGCGCATGGGCCTGGGTCGAAAAATGTATTTTTCGAGTTGTGTGTTTTGAAAAGAGATTTTCGAGTTGTATTTATAGGA
>NW_020651606.1:0-450 GCF_003573695.1 Papaver somniferum | reverse complement strand
TTATTAAATAACTCATTTTCTCCAACACCACGATCCCAAGTTGTCCACCTCCATTGTAGTGGGGCCGTTTGCTCAATACAAGTTACCCACTCTTAAACTCAGCAACGGGGATGGAAGTAAAACGCCGCATGAAAATAAAACCAAGAAGATGAAGAAAAGTAGACCTAGAGATGGTCGCTGCTTGTGTGTTTTGAAAAGAGATTTTCGTGTTGTATTTATACGGAAATTAACTTGCAAATCAAGTTAGGTTTAGGTTTTTTTCTTATAAAACGAGTTTTGTTTCTTGTAAAACAATTAACCACAAAAAAAGGAATTTTTCCATAAATAAAACTCTTAAATAAATTATTTATCAAGTTAAAAACTTGCAAAAAATAATTTCAAGTAGACACGGACTTGGTGCTTGGTACACGCGCATGGGCATGGGTCGAAACATGTATTTTTCGCCCCATC
>NW_020651605.1:0-1426 GCF_003573695.1 Papaver somniferum | reverse complement strand
TATATATATATATATATATATATATATATATATATATTTATCAATTTTGTATAATAACCTTCATATACATATAAAACTAATAACGTTATCATTAGGACCCGGTGTCCAACAAATGGGTCATGTTGTACCCGCAACCAACCCGTAATGATCGGTTTCAAAAGTTTAGCCGCGTCCAATCCATCTACAAACAAATCGTGTATCCACCCGCCAAAGTGCGGATCGGATTGGATAAATCCACAGGTTTGGATATTTTTTCTCACCCCTGCTTTACTTACCTACCCTAACTCAACTCTAAAAACATGGGCCTTGGTTTGATATCCTCTCTCGTGGAGGGGAGCAAAACAAAACCTAATATTATTATGTTTGATCTTTCGATTTTTAAATCTTTTGGCACCTTTATATTTGATTATCAAAAAAATAGTTGGCACATTAACTCGTGATCTCATAAATTTTGCTTCCAAGCATCATGTTAATTATATGTGGACAATTTCCCAAACCCCCTTCCACATCTATTATTTAGTTGTTGAAGATTATTTCCTCGATGTCTTCTTTGTTTTGATTTTAACTCTCAACCAGTAGTACTTCTTTTTTATGCATGCACGTTGTAATCTTCTATTAAGATTAATATAATGTTTGGATCCTTTTATGAAAGAAAAAACAAAACAAAACTGCAGGTGCTTATAGACCCAGCAAGATTATGAAAACAAAGAAAACTCAAGAATATTTATCGACAAACTAGACCAGAGTCAGCTTCTCCTCTATATTAAGTACTAGGGTATCACCCACGCCTTCGGCCTAGGATCAATCTCTCGTGCGCCTTCGGCGCGATGGACTTTATGATACTGTTGCGCTTCCATGATTTGGTCGTTCTTTCATCACATCTGAATCCTTTTGGATCATGCTGTTTTCTTCAAATTGTTAAACATCTATTACAATGCTACGCCAATAGTTATTCTTGCCATATCAGACATACATTTATTTCATCCGGCAACATACAATTATTATCCTTCTTACAATAGTACATTTAGATAACATCACGTATAGCTAATTGTGGCTAAAATAGGAGTACGTAATAAATCAGTATCCACTATCCAAATACCCCAGTTATTGTCCTTGTGGGTTATTATCATCAATACTTTCTTAATCGGCATTAGCTAGCATCGCAGATGATCAAGTGTTTTCATATTGCAATAATAGGACATCCAATTTTAAGTTCCAGCTTGGACTGAGAAGCCAAAGAATCGTCTAATTGGCAGAATACTCTTTAAAGAGTTTAATAATTTATAACACAACCATATATTCTCTATATAATAATAGAGTTTTTTCGAGCGCTTTCATTCACCGGAACTCCTGATTGATTCTCATTTTTGGTTGATTCTCGCTTCTGGTTAACTCTGGCCCCACTAATTTTTCCTAATTTATTTAT
>NW_020651604.1:0-669 GCF_003573695.1 Papaver somniferum | reverse complement strand
TTTCTGTTAAAGATGAGTCTATCTAGTTTACAATTTAGTCTCAGAAATCAATTTCCGACTTATAACGAAATGTGTAGACTTTTTTGAGTTAACGTATATAAAATTCAACATTTTTATGAACTCTTTCTTTTTGTGTTGGCTTTGTCTTTCTATTTGATTCAAGATAGATGAAATTTGTTAGGATTTGGATTAGTTCTGCATGGTCTTTCATCCTTCTTCTATTGTGTAATTTGACTTCCTTCATATTTTCTTCAATCAACGTAAATAGAATTGCAATTTTTACTAGACGTATTGCCTTAGAACATATTGATTGTAATTACAATACATTTTTCAAACTTTTTCTGTTAAAGATGAGTCTATCTAGTTTACAATTTAGTCTCGGAAATCAATTTCCGACTTATAACGAAGTGTGTAGACTTTTTTGAGTTAACATATATTAAATTCAACATTTTTATGAACTCTTTCTTTTTGTGTTGGATTTGTCGTCCTATTTGATACAAGATAGATGAAATTTGTTAGGATTTGGATTAGTTCTGCATGGTCTTTCATCCTTCTTCTATTGTGAAATTTGACTTGCTTCATATTTTCTTGAATCACCGTAAATAGAATTGCAATTTTTACTAGACGTATTGCCTTAGAACATATTGATTGTAATTACAATACATTTTT
>NW_020651603.1:0-279 GCF_003573695.1 Papaver somniferum | reverse complement strand
CCGAAAAATACATGTTTCGACCCATGCCCATGCGCCTTTATCAAGCACCAAATCCGTGTCTACTTGAAATTATTTTTTGCTAGTTTTTAAATTGATAAATAATTTATTTTCAGTGTTTTATTTATGGAAAAAATTCTTTTTTTTGTGTTTAGTTGCCGAAAAATACATGTTTTGACCCATGCCCATGCGCGTGTACCATGCACTAAGTCTGTGTCTACTTCAAATTATTTTTTTCAAGTTTTTATCTTGATAAATAATTTATTTAAGAGTTTTATTTAT
>NW_020651602.1:0-328 GCF_003573695.1 Papaver somniferum | reverse complement strand
AAGCACCAAGTCCGTGTCTACTTGAAATTATTTTTTGCAAGTTTTTAACTTGATAAATAATTTATTTAAGAGTTTTATTTATGGAAAAATTCATTTTTTGTGTTTAATTGTTTTACAAGTAACAAAGCTCCTTTTATAAGAAAAAAAAACCTAAACCTAACTTGATTTGCAATTTAATTTTTCGATAAATATAACTCGAAAAATACATGTTTCGACCCATGCCCATGCGCTTGTACCAAGCACCGAGTCCGTGTCTACTTGAAATTATTTTTCGCAAGTTTTTAATTTGATAAATAATTTATTTAAGAGTTTTATTTATGGAAAAATT
>NW_020651601.1:0-752 GCF_003573695.1 Papaver somniferum | reverse complement strand
CATCCATGTATTGGGAGGGTGATTACCAGTGGATCGTTGTGCATTTCCACTTCTTGGTTGACATATTTTGTTAAAAGGTTAATGGTGTAGCCATTCAGTCCTCCCAAGTGCTATAAGGTGGTCCACGTAGCTTGAATACTTCGTGGGTTTCGACCTTCTTTCTGCTTCGAGCTAATTCGAGGATATCTTCGAGCATCTCTTCTTGACCTCCGTTGGAGAAGGTGATCATGTTGATGTATTTCCCATCCTGGGGTAGTTCAACCCTTTTCTTTGGGATGTCCTCCGTCTCTGTTGGCTGCAGTTGTACATACTCCATAAATTTACCTTCATCAATGAATCTTTGAATCACATTGCGGAGGTGGTAGCATGAATCAGTGGTATTCCCATAGTATTGGTGGTATGCGCATTACTTCTTAGATTCCTTCGTTCTGTCAGGCTGCTTCCCCTTATTATTAGGGTAAGGAAATCCCGGCTTTGCTCCCTCCTTGCTGAGGATGTGAGAAAAAGTTCTGTTCAGCTTGGTGTACACTTTATCTGCAAATTCTTCTCTTCCTTTGCCTCTTTTTCCATCTCCGTGTTTGGATCGCTTGTCTCGAGAGCTGGCTCTGCCCCCTGCTTCGTTGTGTCGCTTAGGTATCTCCGAAATTGGTTCCAGAGAGTTGGTCCTTTGAGGAGATGCTACTGTCTTTGTTTTTGCCCTTGGGTTGTCCTTCTGGATTTCTTCGAGTCTGATGTATCGGTCTTGGACAACT
>NW_020651600.1:0-657 GCF_003573695.1 Papaver somniferum | reverse complement strand
TCAAATTCATGAGAAATGCTAGCAAGCTACTTCGAAAAGTACATCACCGCAGTTGATCGTAAGACCCACATGCCCTATATCCTTATGTGCATAAGATCCCATCTACTGGTACAGTTATAGTAAACACTCAAGGAACCGTAGTTGACAACAAAAAAAAAACTCACCTGAGTGACAAACCATCTAAACTGATAAGCAGCAATAATGGCATAAGCAACAGGAGTTCTAGCTGAAGCAGCAGAGAATTCATCACCATCATCAGTATAATCTATAGAACTCTCTTTCATAACACCTTTCAATTCAGGCAATACTTCAGTCATTAATTCCATCACTAATTTCTTCAACCCTAATTCATTTCCCAATTCTGAAAATTGAATTCCCGGGAGTTCTGACAATGCTTGTTTTGCTAAAACTCTAAGTTCTTTGGGTATCCAAGAAAGTAACGGTGATATATTTTGAAGTGTGTATCAATTGAAGCTAATAAGGCACAGCATAAACAGAAATCTTTGGATATCTTTGTGGGTGTGTACACATATATCTCACTATCAGACACGTGTATATAAAAAGATACGTGGAAAGCATGCAGGCCAAAACATCAAAACATGATGCGTCACGAAACACCAAATAAACCCCGAGGAGTTACTTTATCTCATCCCAAAA
>NW_020651599.1:0-510 GCF_003573695.1 Papaver somniferum | reverse complement strand
TATTTCAGTGAGAATTCTGTATGTAAACATATCTAGAAGTATACTAGTGACTCTAGAATCTCTACAAGTTGGAGGTTTTATACAAATATATACAAAAAACATTCTGTCGAAAAGTTTAAAACTCTATGTGCAAAATACAATAAGTTGGAGTTTTTATGCAAAAAATTAATAACGCCTAATGTGTAGTATTCTCTAGCAATTCTAAGTTCCATTATTAAAACATTTATGAGTAACCCAAAAAACACTAATCACAAATATTTATTCAAAAGTATGGCATACATATAAATTATAATTACATCAACTCCCTTTAATTTAAAAATATCCAAACATGGCGAACCTTTATTAACCCAAAACAAACATTGAGAAAATCTATAAGTATGTTTCAATAATGAAATTTCATTGAAGAAAAATTCTTTGATGCATCACTAGTTTAATTTGATGCAAGCTTAAAAAATCATGATGAATAAGGAATAGTGGATTAAAATGAAGGGTGTTAGAATATGCAATGAA
>NW_020651598.1:0-469 GCF_003573695.1 Papaver somniferum | reverse complement strand
TAAATTCTAACTAGGTTTATTCATGTGGCCTCTCCAATGATCCAATCTAGTCAAGTAGGGATACTGTAATGTGATCAAACATGTTGGTTACTGCTGGTTTCAGTAACTTCTTGTTATTCTTACTCCGAGGTTTCAATTTTCATATTTTCGTTCCAGTTTGTTTCTGGTTTTGAAAATTACTAAAAATTTGATACAAAAATATGTATATAGGATTGAATCTTTAGATAAAAGAAACGACATCAAATATCGATTTACATCATTGTAGCAAAGTATCATGGAACGAAAGCAGAACAATTTGAAAAACAAAAAAATATACACTGTTTCAGTAGAATTATAGGAAAAAAGAAAGAGACATAGACATAAGAGAGATTTCTATTGATAATGGATCAACCTTATTACATAGCTATAGTATCCTTTATATACATGGAAGGTGAACCCTAACTATATAGATGGGCCGCACATCTATGGG
>NW_020651597.1:0-741 GCF_003573695.1 Papaver somniferum | reverse complement strand
AGCTAAACCCCATTACTGGGATGATGGAGGAAACCATTCTTTATGCATGAGTAATTCTATTTAATTCTTTTATGACTATTTGCACTATTATGAGTGTTTTATGATTTTTCTTGATTATTTGTGATTTTATCTGATGATGTATGCTTAGTCTAGGAACTCTTGATGCATCATGCTTATGATTTACATCTAATACTTTACAAAATCTATTTTTGGCAAAGAAAAGAGTCGATATTTGTTATCATTATAAGCTATAATTGTCTAGAATTAATAGTTGATTCGCATGAGTATAAGAATTGGTGGAATCCTGAGTCCTAGTATCTCTTGATCCTGTGACAAATTGTGTATATATTTTTGTTTTTAAATCTATTCAAGTCCGAGCATCGAATCCGTATTTACCGCAAATTTAATATTACAACAAAATGGCGCCGCCGACGCGGACTTGTTTATAAATTTGTTTTTAGGTTTATTTTTTTTTATTTTTTTTACTATTATTTGTTCCTTTTTACGTTTCTTTTTGTGTATTTGATTTACAGGTTCGAAGTGGAATACTAAGGACTTGGGAACAAAAAGCTAAAAGCTAAAAGAGAAGAAGAAAAAGACATAATTTTTTTTTTTTTAGGATTTAATTTTTATTATTATTATTTTTTTTGTATATAGCTTTTATTTATTTATTTTTAGAATTTGTAAATAGGCTTTATTTTTCATAATTTTTGTAATTTTGGACTTTTTATTTGGACTTTA
>NW_020651596.1:0-796 GCF_003573695.1 Papaver somniferum | reverse complement strand
GTTGATTGGATATCCTACAGACACGCCCCATATAGCGTGGCTATATGTGCTATTTAGCCACGCCAATTTACAATTACCTTGATCCACGTGGCCGTATTAGGAATCGTTGGATCTCATTTAAGATGATGCAATATTGACCGTTCAATTATATGCATCCTTCACCGTCCACATGTAACGTTGTGAGACGTTCACTGATTTCCTATAGACACGCCCCAAAGAGCGTGGCTATATGTGATATTTAGCCATGCCAATTTACAATTACCTTGATCCAAGTGGCCGTATTAGGAATTGGATCTCATTTTAGATGATGCAATATTGACCGTTAAATTATATGCATCCTACGCCGTCCACATGTAACGTTGTGAGTCGTTCATTGAAGAACCTATAGACACGCCATATAGCGTGGATATATCTGATATTTTGCCACGCCAATTTACAATTACCTTCATCCACGTGGTTGTATTGGGTACCATTGGATCTCGTTTAAGATGATGCAATATTGACCGTTCAGATGTAACGTTGACCGTCCACATGTAACGTTGGGAGCCGTTCATCGGAGAACCTATAGACACGCCATATAGCGTGGCTTTATATGATATTTATCCACGCCAATTTATATCTGCTTAATGTGTCTTTATGTTATGTTTAGCCACGCCAATTAATCTCGAAGCGTGTATATTACGCGTGTGACGCCTCTAAGCCGTTCGGATATGGCACATCTAAACCATCCACCTGGTACTATCCAAATTCTCTTATATACTTTATAAATTGTGGTTAAATCTGAAATTCATATATG
>NW_020651595.1:0-524 GCF_003573695.1 Papaver somniferum | reverse complement strand
CGTTTTTTCAATTGGTATCAGAGCAGGCAAACACGTTTAAAGACCTTACAAGTCTGTGTTTTTAGTAATCTGACTATATGGACGAGTCTATCTCTAATAACGTACCAGTTCAAAAATTACCAGATAATTCTAAAAGCTTGGATTCACCTGAGAGAACTGTCACATCCAAGTCAATATCTAAACATTCTCTTGATGTAAAAACTGTTGATTGGGAAACTCTCCTAGAAGAACAGTTGGATGAACTTTCTGATGAAGGTGATTCAGATATTGATAGAGATATTGATGAGGAAGTCTCAGAGTATGTTAAGTTTTTTGATTCGTGTAATATGAAGAAGATTACAATTTCTCATGTCTCACCTCTTCTGACTCCTCTCTTTCGAGAAAACAAGAAATTGAGAAGATGTTACGCAGGTGTTTATTTTTCGAATCATTCTAACGAATCGATCCTCAAGGATTCTGAGGAAAACCTACGTATGAAGTCACTTGAATGTGATAATCTTTATCAAAAGTACTTTTTGTTGGAA
>NW_020651594.1:0-393 GCF_003573695.1 Papaver somniferum | reverse complement strand
GGTGAAACTGAGTTGGAAAAGGTTGTGTCTGACCTTGGTCTCATAAATCTCAAATCAATGATCTTCGTAAATAGAATCATTTGTCTGATGATGCAGAGAAGGTTGTCGTTCACAAGCTCGAAGACTTCATGTCTTCTGAGGATCCTGTACTGACCACATCCCTATTCGCTGTCAGGGAAACAATGGAGTATGATTCTCTCTATCTTGTCTTTATAGATACCTAGTATGTATTCTTTTTGGTTTGTTGGAAGAATAACTAGCGTTTTTAATAGCGAAGATTGTGACTACACATATGTATTTTTTTTTTCATCTTCTTATGTTATTTTTTAGGTTTATTGGTATTAAATTCTAAAAATATTTGGAGGATGATGTTATTGCAGTATTAATCTTTAT
>NW_020651593.1:0-566 GCF_003573695.1 Papaver somniferum | reverse complement strand
CAAAATTTTTATGAACTCTTTCTTTCTGTATTGGCTTTGTCTTTCTATTTGCTTCAAGATGGATGAAATTTATTAGGATTTGGATTAGTTTTGCATGGTCTTTCATCCTTCTTCTATTGTGAAATTTTCCTTCTTTCATATTTTCTTGAATCAACGTACATAGAAATGCAATTTTTACTAGATTTAATGCCTTAGAACATATTATTTGTGATTACAATACATTTTTCAAAAATTTTCTGTTAAAGATGATTTTATCTAGTTTACAATTTAGTCTTAGAAATCAATTTCCGACTTATAACGATGTGTGTAGATTTTTTTGAGTTAACGTATATAAAATCCAACATTTTTAGGAACTCTTTCTTCTTGTGTTGGCTTTGTCTTTCTATTTGATTCAAGATAGATGAAATTTGTTAGGATTTGAATTAGTTCTTCTTGGGCTTTCATCCTTCTTCTATTGTGAAATTTGCCTTCCTTCATATTTTCTTGAATCAACGTACATAGAAATGCAATTTTTACTAGATGTAATGCCTTAGAACATATTATTTGTGATTACAATACATTTTTCA
>NW_020651592.1:0-1486 GCF_003573695.1 Papaver somniferum | reverse complement strand
AAATAAAGCCAGACTTGTCACTCAAGGATATTCACAGATTGAAGGTATTGACTTTGACGAAACCTTTGCTCCTGTGGCACGCCTTGAGTCCATCCTACTTTTATTAGATCATGCTTGTTTTCTTAAGGTTAAGCTTTTTCAAATGGATAATAAATCCGCATTCCTAAACGGGATATTAAAGGAGGAAGTATATGTCTCTCAACCTAAGGGGTTTGAAAACCCTGATTTCCCAGATCATGTTCTTAAACTCAAGAAGGCATTATATGGGTTAAAAAAAACACCCAGAGTCTGGTTTGAAAATTCACCACTTCTCTTATTAGAAAAGGTTTTTCAAGAGGCGGAGCTGATAAAACTTTGTTTACCAAATGGAGTGGGAAAGATGTTGTCATTGCCCATGTCTATGTAGATGATATCATCTATGGTTCAACTTCTGAGAGATTTGCAAAGGATTTCCAAGGCTCTCTTGCTAAAGAATTTGAAATGAGCAATGTTGGTGAATTAAAATTCTTCTTAGGATTACAAATTCAACAACATAGGATGGAATTTACTTATCTCAGGAAAAGCATGCAATGGATCTTGTGTCAAGACTCAGTCTGGATAAGTCATCTCCAAAACTGACACCTGTACCCACTATTGGTAAACTGCACAGAGATGAGAAAGGAGTAAAAGTAGATCAAAAATTGTATCGATCTATTATTGGTAGCCTTTTATATCTTACAGCTACTAGACCTGATATTTCTTTTAGTGTTGGTTGTTGTGCTATTTTTTAGGCTAATCCAAAGGAATCTCATCTTGCAGCTGCAAAAAGGATTATACGATATGTCAATCACACTGTCGGGTATGGTCTATCTTATACTTTTGATACTAACACTGACCTTTCTTCCTATTCATATGTTGATTTGGCAGGATGTGTAGAAGACAGAAAAGGTACATCAGGGGGTTTCTACTATGTAGGACTGAATCTTGTGGCTTGGCATAGCGAGAAGCAGAATTCACAATCCCCGTCTACGTGTGAATCAGAATATATTGCTTCTGGCTCATGTTGCACTCAACTTCTATGGATGAAACAACTGCTGGCTGATTATGAAATTGATATTGGAATAATGAAAATCTTTTGTGATAACTCTAGTGCGATTCGAATCACTGAGAATCCCGTTGAGCACTCAAGAATAAAACACATTGATATAAGGTACCATTTCATTCGAGATCTTTATGAAAATGGTATCATAAGTATGGAATTTGTGCCTTCCGAGCAAAAATTGGCTGATATTCTCGCCAAACCATTAGACGCTGCTACATTTCAACACTTACGACAGTCTATTGGTGTTGGTTTGTATCATTAATTGTTTCTATGACTCTTTCCCCTTTGCTTATCTCGATCTTTTGGGCAATTGATTTTGAAATTCCAGTAATGTTTACTTCAATTCTGTATTTGTGTCCATAGGATTGGTTTATCTGTCAGAATTCTTTGTGTGTTGCGTCAAAA
>NW_020651591.1:0-1406 GCF_003573695.1 Papaver somniferum | reverse complement strand
AAATAAAGCCAGACTTGTCACTCAAGGATATTCACAGATTGAAGGTATTGACTTTGACGAAACCTTTGCTCCTGTGGCACGCCTTGAGTCCATCCTACTTTTATTAGATCATGCTTGTTTTCTTAAGGTTAAGCTTTTTCAAATGGATAATAAATCCGCATTCCTAAACGGGATATTAAAGGAGGAAGTATATGTCTCTCAACCTAAGGGGTTTGAAAACCCTGATTTCCCAGATCATGTTCTTAAACTCAAGAAGGCATTATATGGGTTAAAAAAAACACCCAGAGTCTGGTTTGAAAATTCACCACTTCTCTTATTAGAAAAGGTTTTTCAAGAGGCGGAGCTGATAAAACTTTGTTTACCAAATGGAGTGGGAAAGATGTTGTCATTGCCCATGTCTATGTAGATGATATCATCTATGGTTCAACTTCTGAGAGATTTGCAAAGGATTTCCAAGGCTCTCTTGCTAAAGAATTTGAAATGAGCAATGTTGGTGAATTAAAATTCTTCTTAGGATTACAAATTCAACAACATAGGATGGAATTTACTTATCTCAGGAAAAGCATGCAATGGATCTTGTGTCAAGACTCAGTCTGGATAAGTCATCTCCAAAACTGACACCTGTACCCACTATTGGTAAACTGCACAGAGATGAGAAAGGAGTAAAAGTAGATCAAAAATTGTATCGATCTATTATTGGTAGCCTTTTATATCTTACAGCTACTAGACCTGATATTTCTTTTAGTGTTGGTTGTTGTGCTATTTTTTAGGCTAATCCAAAGGAATCTCATCTTGCAGCTGCAAAAAGGATTATACGATATGTCAATCACACTGTCGGGTATGGTCTATCTTATACTTTTGATACTAACACTGACCTTTCTTCCTATTCATATGTTGATTTGGCAGGATGTGTAGAAGACAGAAAAGGTACATCAGGGGGTTTCTACTATGTAGGACTGAATCTTGTGGCTTGGCATAGCGAGAAGCAGAATTCACAATCCCCGTCTACGTGTGAATCAGAATATATTGCTTCTGGCTCATGTTGCACTCAACTTCTATGGATGAAACAACTGCTAGCTGATTATGGAATTGATATTGGAATAATGAAAATCTTTTGTGATAACTCTAGTGCGATTCGAATCACTGAGAATCCCGTTGAGCACTCAAGAATAAAACACATTGATATAAGGTACCATTTCATTCGAGATCTTTATGAAAATGGTATCATAAGTATGGAATTTGTGCCTTCCGAGCAAAAATTGGCTGATATTCTCGCCAAACCATTAGACGCTGCTACATTTCAACACTTACGACAGTCTATTGGTGTTGGTTTGTATCATTAATTGTTTCTATGACTCTTTCCCCTTTGCTTATCTCGATCTTTTGGGCAATTGATTTTGAAATTC
>NW_020651590.1:0-710 GCF_003573695.1 Papaver somniferum | reverse complement strand
CATGAACATCTAACGGTAAACTATACCGGTACTGGGTGTCGGCATCCAATGTCACATTTACTTCAATGCCGGAGTTTGGGTGATTTCAAAAAAACTAGTCGTTGAGGTTTTTCTCTATATAAGGAGAGCTAATACTTGGACCCAAAAGACCAAAACTCGTGTGTTCTTAAATACCTCCTTGAGCCTCTTAACTTAGAAACCCTAAACCTTAGAATAATCATATATAAATAACTTAGTATAGTACCTAATCCCACATACAACAAATGGCATCGTTCGACTCCGAGGAAGATTTAGCAATCACCCAAGCATGGTACGCCGAAACTCGTCCTTCAACTATAGATAACAACACGCGAGATTCTATGTGGTTGAAGATTTTTAACAAGTTTATTCACGATTGCGGTAACACGAAAGGAAGAACTGCTCAACAAATCGAGCAACGACACGACATCATCCTAAATGCGGTGGTTGAGTATCTAAAAATGAAACACTGGATCAAGCACGCTACCCGCAATAGATTGTTCCCTCAACAACTTGTAAGTATCTTTATGATTAATTCGACACAATCCACTCTTTTTCAAATTTTATGTAACAAACTACTAAGTTTTTGTGTTGTTTTTGTAGCATGAAGCCGTGAAAACGCGTTACTTACAGGAAAAGGGGGAAGCATTCATGTTTGATGCCAACGTGAACCACATTGTAAGCAAAGTCAC
>NW_020651589.1:0-553 GCF_003573695.1 Papaver somniferum | reverse complement strand
GGTTTTTCTCTATATAAGGAGAGCTAATACTTGGACCCAAAAGACCAAAACTCGTGTGTTCTTAAATACCTCCTTGAGCCTCTTAACTTAGAAACCCTAAACCTTAGAATAATCATATATAAATAACTTAGTATAGTACCTAATCCCACATACAACAAATGGCATCGTTCGACTCCGAGGAAGATTTAGCAATCACCCAAGCATGGTACGCCGAAACTCGTCCTTCAACTATAGATAACAACACGCGAGATTCTATGTGGTTGAAGATTTTTAACAAGTTTATTCACGATTGCGGTAACCCGAAAGGAAGAACTTCTCAACAAATCGAGCAACGACACGACATCATCCTAAATGCGGTGGTTGAGTATCTAAAAATGAAACACTGGATCAAGCACGCTACCCGCAATAGATTGTTCCCTCAACAACTTGTAAGTATCTTTATGATTAATTCGACACAATCCACTCTTTTTCAAATTTTATGTAACAAACTACTAAGTTTTTGTGTTGTTTTTGTAGCATGAAGCCGTGAAAACGCGTTACTTACAGGAAAAGG
>NW_020651588.1:0-703 GCF_003573695.1 Papaver somniferum | reverse complement strand
CGGGTTCCTGAAAAAGTAACATCTTCTTACGGTGTTTCTTGTTGGAGAGCAATTGCAGATGCTAATGTACTTATTGCATCTCATTCAAAGTTTTTCATCCACTCTGGTAGACAGATTTCATCTTGGAATGATCTATGGATTGGTAACTCTTCTTTATCAGTTGCGTTCCTACTTATTTATAGAATCTGCAGTGACAACAACACAAAACTTGCTGAGATGATCACTGTCGAAGGCAGTTGGAAGTTTTCTTTCAAGAGATGCTTGACGGATATTGAAGTTCAGGAGTTTGCTTCCTTACTTTTTCTCATTGGTGACTCTCCATCGCAGTTAGATACTCTACCTGACACTAGAAAATGGACTTTCAATACGACAGGTATCTTTACTGTCAAGTTTTTATATACAAAGTTGGTAGAAACTAATGGCTTGGAGTAATTCCCATCTCACTTCATATGGAAAACTGAAATTCCACCAAAGGTAAAATTCCTGGTCTGGTGTTTAGTTCATGGCAAACTAAACACGATAGATAATCTAAATCGCAAAGGAATGGGTCTTTATAACTCTTGCAGTCTTTATGGAAATTCAGAAGAAACACAAGAACACCTTTTCATACACTGTAAAGTCACATCGAAGCTATGGCAGTCATTAATTCTGCGAGATAATATTGCTTGGGGTTTTCCTAATTCATTCACGGCATTAGCTCATG
>NW_020651587.1:0-394 GCF_003573695.1 Papaver somniferum | reverse complement strand
GATAATAACAAATCCCTATAATAGTGAAGATCAACTTTGAATGTTCTCTAAAAAGCCTTGAAAACTCGAAAAAACCCTGAAAACTCTAAAAAGCCTAAAATATCTAAAGAGCTCTGAAAAACTCTAAATTTGACCTAGCAAAAAAAAAAAATCTGAAAATCTCTAAAAAGCTCTGAAAAAGCTTTAAGTTAATTATATTTCGTAGCACTAGTATCTACTAGCCAGAGGATTCGTTATAGCCAACTGAAAGTAACTTAATTCTTTATAATGAATGATACTAACAAAATTCCCTACAATAATGAAGATTATCTTTGGATGTTTCTTAAAAACACTAAAGAGCCCTGAAAGAGCTATGAGAAACTCTAAAAAGCTCAGGAAGACTCCAATAATTTTT
>NW_020651586.1:0-968 GCF_003573695.1 Papaver somniferum | reverse complement strand
AAAAAAAAAAAAAAAAAAAGAAATTCAACTGCAGCAACACTCAGAATCCCCTGTTTCATCGATCTCAGGTTGATCACCACCCGTGTCAGGATAGGCAGGGCCCATGGCAGGATTGGCACCACCCAACTGGTACATCATAGTTATGTCAGGATAAGCAGCATCCATGTTGGGACCGGCACCGCCCAACTGGTACATCATACTTGTGTCAGGATAGGCAGCACCTGTGACCGGACCGGCACCACCCAATTGGTACATGTGAAAAATACTAGAACCCCCTACTATATGGGTTCAATATATAGAAGCCCCATTAAATGGATCATTCACTGTCAACTCCATACTTTAGGAAAATGATTTTGGTAGGCCCAAAATATCAATTTTTCTTCAGATCTGACCCATAATTAATTATTACAGATTTTGATAATGACAATATTACCCTTTAGTATATATACAAGAGAAATATCATAAGATATTTTCATTTCTTTATTCCATTTCTCTCTCTTCTTCGTTCGCTCTCTCTCAAGCTCTTCATTTCTGATTTTTTTTCTCTCTCTCCAGTTCTTTCAGAAACACATTTTAGGGTTCTAAATTGATTTTGAGCAGAGACAATCGATTGATGTAATCGATTAATTTCGTGATTTCCAGTTTGATTAAATTTAGGTTTGAATCGATTAATTTCGATAAAAACGCCGTTGTTGTTGTAACCTCTTTGTTCTTGGTTTGTTCTCTGAAATTGGAAAGATCCAAGAGTTTGAACAAGTGTTGTAATCGATGAAGACGATAGAGATCATAAATCCACCACCAAAAGAAGGAGGATCATCAATTGCAGTTGAAAACATAAATCCAAGAAACAGATTTCAATAACTGATCTGCAGCTTCAACACGAATTCATCAACAAGCTAAGTATACAGGTAAGTATCCTTCTCTTTGTGATGATGCTTCAATTGAGAATTTTTAGTTGATTTAAGTCA
>NW_020651585.1:0-395 GCF_003573695.1 Papaver somniferum | reverse complement strand
ATGGAAAGGTGAATATAAATTGAGTAATAGTTGGTTCAATATTCACTTACCTTTTGTTGAAGAAGTTCTCCAAAATATTCGGTTGATCTTCGCCTTCAAACGATAAAACGCGTTGATGACTATCGTGATGTCCGTTTCTCAACTACATCTTTTATCCTAATTCGAGACTTAACTAATTGTAGACTAGAAATCAAGATACAGTTTTGATAACAAGCTTGAGATAGCAACACTTGTGAGTTCGACCGAGCAATGCTCTAACAACGTTGGGCATGAAAATTTAGAAAAGTTTTTAGTTTTTGGAAACTCAATGATGTTAGGAGAAGAAAAATAACGATCCAGATAAATGGGATCTTGACATGATTAAATTAGATATTTTGTTTGCTTTCTTTATTCTT
>NW_020651584.1:0-835 GCF_003573695.1 Papaver somniferum | reverse complement strand
AACTCTCAGGCTATTTCCGAGTTGAAATCCCAGGTTAGTCATATAAATGAGGCTTTAAGAGAAAGAGGTAAGTTTCCTAGTCAAACTCAACCCAACCCTAGAGGAGATCATGAAGTAGGTGCAAAACCATCGAATCAGTTGAATGCTATTAGAACCCTTAGGAGTGGTAGAGTAGTAGACAATCAGGTAAAAATTCCCAATAGTGAACATACTGTAGTTCACCCCTCAGGATCTCATCCCTCAGGACCGCTAACTGAGGGGACTGATAAAATTTCCAATGATGCTGACTTGGTTCCTGAGAGGTCTGATCCTGTGCCTAGAGCTCCATTTCCCCAGCTATTAGCATCAACAAAGAAGGAATCGAACTTTAATGACATATTGGAGGTTTTTAAGCAAGTTACCATAAACCTTCCTTTATTATATGCAATTAGGCAAATTCCTGCTTATGCCAAGTTCCTTAAGGATATGTGTACGCGAAAGCGAAAACTTAGCGTCCATAAGAAAGCCTTTTTAGCTAGTTATGTAAGTTCAATCATTCAGAACACTACCACTCCAAAGTACAAAGACCCAGGTTCCCCAACCATTGCTTGTACAATAGGTAAACATCGGGTAGAAAAAGCTTTACTTGACTTAGGAGCCAGTGTGAACTTACTGCCGTACAATGTGTACTTACAGCTAGGTCTTGGTGAAATGAAACCTACTCAGATAACACTGCAGTTAGCTGATAGGTCTGTCAAAATTCCTCGAGGTGTTATCGAGGATGTTCTTATTGAGGTCGACAAGTTTATTTATCCAGTGGATTTCGTGGTCCTAGATACCCAACCTGTCCCTGACC
>NW_020651583.1:0-405 GCF_003573695.1 Papaver somniferum | reverse complement strand
TTGTCGAGACTCTTCAACCGAGCGAACTGCTGAACCTCACACAGATGCACCGCTGCAAAGGGGGTGCTTAGATTCGGGAAATCAATATGTATGACTCCGGCCTAAACCAAGACAATGGCCGTTCCAGAGTCAATTCGATCGCAAAGAGGGAGATGGGTTGATCTGTAGGAGGGAAGCTGAGAGTTGTGTGAGATCAGTGATGATCAAGGATTGTGGGTGTGTTGAAGGTTTCTGCAATATTGATGAACTACTGAAGTTGAGTTATGTGAATAAGTTTATATCGAGTTGATGATGGATAATGATGATAATCGATGATTTATGATATCCTGATGTCCTCGATTTAGACTTATTTATATTGCAAGAATGATGTACCACTGATCCCTGTAAGTGTGACGGTTTCTTGAG
>NW_020651582.1:0-945 GCF_003573695.1 Papaver somniferum | reverse complement strand
ATTGACAAATACAACTTAAGAAGAAAAACTCCCCGATGTGGGACTAAAAGCTTTATATAGTTTCTTAAAACTACTAAAAATTGGAAACTCCACGATGTGGGACTAAAAAGTTTCATTCACAAAATAAAGCAATAAATTATAATTTCTTATTAAAACTTTAAAAAATTATTTTTTTATTAATCGTTTTCCAACACAACCTCTAGTCTCAACCTCTCATACGCCTTCGGCGTGTTGTTGTTTTAATTTTAGTCGTGTTTTCACCAAATACGGATTGGTGCAAGCCTTGAGGATATTTTATGCTGGGAGTTTGTTTTTCACCAAATATTAAAGTAACAAACTAATAAAATCATCCAATCTAAAGAAATATTAAAAATTACATGTACCATTACTTCTTTTAAAATTAAAAGAAGCATCAAATTCTACAATAATACTTCAGGATACACTACATTTTTTGTTACTGGATCTAAAGACACATTTGATTCATTTGGAAATAATAAAGTAATTCTCTATGCAGCAGTACACCTGGACAATGCGACATATAGCTGACCATGACTAAATACTGGAGTACGTAAATCAATTCCCACATACTTCACCGATTGTCCCTGGGATTTGTTAATAGTCATCGCATATGCAACGTGTATGGGAAATTGACGTCTTTCCATTTGTATGTTTAGCTCTGAAGCTGAAGGTTGAAAAGTTATTCTAGGGATGAATACTACTTCACCAGCTTTTTCTCCAGTTATGATTTTAGCTTCAATCACGTGTCGTCCGCACCTCGTCACCACCAGTCTTGTACCATTACAAAGGCCTTCTTTCGGTGCCAGATTTCTCAGCAACATAATGGGACATCCAACTTTGAGGTCTAGCTTAAATGGAGGTGTTCCTGGTGGACTTAAATTGTTGAGAAATTCAGTTGTAAAATCCGAATCCCTTCCATGATCATCC
>NW_020651581.1:0-994 GCF_003573695.1 Papaver somniferum | reverse complement strand
GATTTAAGATAGATGAAATTTGTTAGGATTTGGATTAGTTCTGCATGGTCTTTCATCCTTCTTCTATTGTGAAATTTGACTTCCTTCATATTTTCTTGAATCAACGTACATAGAAATACAATTTTTATTAGACGTAATTCTTAAAAAATATAATTTGTGATTAAAATATTTTTTTCAAACTTTTTCTATTAAAGATGAGTTTATCTAGTTTACAATTTAGTCTCAGAAATCAATTTCCGACTTATAACGAAGTCTGCAGACTTTTTTGAGTTAACGATAAAAAATTCAAAATTTTTATGAACTCTTTATTTTTGTATTGACTTTGTCTTTCAATTTGATTCAAATAGATGAAATTTGTTAGAATTTTGATTAGTTATGCATGGTCTTTCATCCTTCTTCTATTGTGAAATTTTACTTCCTTCATATTTTCTTGAATCAACGTACATTGAAATGCAATTTTTACTAGACGTAATGCCTTAGAACATATTAATTGTGAATACAAAACATTTTTCAAACTTTTCTGTTAAAGATGAGTTTATCTAGTTTACAATTTAGTCTCAGAAATCAATTTCCGACTTATAACGAAGTTTGTAGACTTTTTTTAGGTAACGTATAAGAAACTAACATTTTTATGAATTCTTTATTTTTGTATTGGCTTTGTCTTTCAATTTGATTCAAATAGATGAAATTTGTTAGGATTTGGATTAGTTCTGCATGGTCTTTCATCCTTCTTCTATTGTGAAATTTAACTTCCTTCATATTTTCTTGAATCAACGCACATAGAAATGCAATTTTTACTAGCGAAGAGTGTAGACTTTTTTGAGTTAACGTATAAAAAATTCAACTTTTTTATGAAATCTTTATTTTTTATTGGCTTTGTCTTTCTATTTGATTCAAGATAGGTGAAATTTGGTAGGAATTAGATTGATTCTGCTTGGTCTTTCATTCTTCTTTTCAAACTTTTTCTTTTAAAGAGGAGTTTATCTAGTTTACA
>NW_020651580.1:0-1090 GCF_003573695.1 Papaver somniferum | reverse complement strand
GTTTTACTACTTTAATATTCGATCTCATATGTTGTGAACCCTCATGGTTTGGGTGACTTTTTGATTTAGCGGGATTAAGTTCTAGCCCTAGTAGGTAGGCTTTATCAAAGGATTACGAGGGGTTCTGATAGAAACAATATGTGAAAAAGTCACAATATGTTGAATCGGTTTTGGTTTAGCATAAAAGCATATGTGTTTCGACGGTTTTCAACTTTTGCCTGCAATAGTTAAAACCGGTTTTCAACCTTTCTATGGTAAAGGTTGAGGTATGTTTTTATTCTTTTGTTTACGCATAAGGATGACAATGTGGTGATATTTCGATATCAATTCTCCCTGGACGAAGATGCTATCATATTGGAGAAGTGGATGCGAAATTTGAGGTAACAATCTTGTTAGTTAATTGTTTTCCCGTTTAAGAAAATCCTGAGTTTATATTATATATATTTGTTGCTTTTGCTTAACGAAATTTAGGTTCAATTGATATTTATTCCATGATGTGTGTGTGGATGTGTGTTTCAGTTGGTTCCTGTTAAGAAAAACTATTGTTATCTTGCTTTTGTATAGTTTCAATGGTTTAGACTTACAAAATTTCGGTACAATTGATGTGTGTGTGATTCAATTGGTTCCGGTTAAAAAAAACCTTTGGTATTTTGCTTTTGTATAGTATCAATGGTTTAGGCTTACAAAATTACGGTACAATTGCGGTGCTTATAATGTGTATGTTGATTCAATTTCTTCCGGTCGAGGTGAATAATTTTGCAAGTTGATTTATATTGGTTTGTATGAATTATTTATGGATTAACGAAATAATATGTGTACGGGATGAGTTATTTAGTCCAATTCGATTCTGGATAAGAAACTAAGTTAATTATGATGTTAGTTTGTCTTATTAAAGTAAGGTTTCAGTTATTCAAGTCTAATCGAATGCCTAAACAAAGAAATGCTAGTTAACTAACCTAGTATTTGGTTTGTTTAAAATTGAAAGGTCTAAGTTATGGATAATTAGAACCTAATGATAAAAATGGAGTTTATTCTTTATTTTGGTCTTATAGAATTAAGCGGTTGTTCTTGAACAATCGGTTTAGCAAAG
>NW_020651579.1:0-612 GCF_003573695.1 Papaver somniferum | reverse complement strand
TTCTGTTAAAGATGAGTTTATCTAGTTAACATTTTAGTTTATGAAATCATATTCCGACTTATAAACGAAATGTGTAGACTTTTTTGAGTTAACATATATAAAATTAAACATTTTTATGAACTCTTTCTTTATATGTTAGCTTTGTATTTCTATTTGATTCAAGATAGATGAAATTTGTTAGGATTTGGATTAGTTCTGCATGGTATTTCATCCTTCTTCTATTGTGAAGTTTTACTTCCTTCATATTTTCTTAAATCAACGTACATAGAAATGCAGTTTTTACTAGACGTATTGTCTTGGAACATATTAATTGTAATTACAATACATTTTTCAAACTTTTTCTATTAAAGATGAGTTTATTTAGTTTACAATTTAGTCTCAGAAATCAATTTCCGACTTATAACGAAGTGTGTAGACTTTTTTGAGTTAACGTATATTAAATTCAACATTTTTATGAACTCTTTCTTTTTGTGTTGGCTTTGTCTTTCTATTTGATTCAAGATAGATGAAATTTGTTAGGAGTTGGATTAGTTTTGCATGATATTTCATCCTTCTTCTATTGTGAAATTTGACTTCCTTCATATTTTCTTAAATCAACGTACATAGAAATGC
>NW_020651578.1:0-676 GCF_003573695.1 Papaver somniferum | reverse complement strand
ATTTAGTTTCAGAAATCAATTTCAGACTTATAACGAAGTGTGTAGACCTTTTTGAGTTAACTTATATAAAATTCAACATTTTTATGAACTCTTTCTTCTTGTGTTAGCTTTGTATTTCTATTTGTTTCAAGATAGATGAAATTTGTTTGGATTTGGATTAGTTCTGCATGGTCTTTCGTCCTTGTTCTATTTTGAAATTTGACGTTCTTCATATTTTCTTGAATCAACGTACATAGAAATGCAATTTTTACTAGACGTACTTCCTTAAAACATATTAATTGTGATTACAATACATTTTTCAAACTTTTTATGTTAAATATGAGTTTATCTAGTATACAATTTAGTCTCAGAAATCAATTTCCGACTTATAACGAAGTGTGTAGACTTTTTTCAGTTAACATATATAAAATGTAACATTTTTATGAACTCTTTCTTTTTGTGTTGCCTTTGTCTTTCTATTTGATTCAAGATAGATGAAATTTGTTAGGACTTGGATTAGCTCTTCTTGGTCTTTCATCCTTCTTCTATGGTGAAATTATACTTCCTTCATATATTCTTGAATCAACGTACATAGAAATGCAATTTTTACTAGACGTACTGCCTTAGAACATATTAATTGTGATTACAATACATTTTTCAAATTTTTTCTATTAAAGATGAGTTTATCTAGTTTACA
>NW_020651577.1:0-553 GCF_003573695.1 Papaver somniferum | reverse complement strand
GAAATAAACTTCCGACTTATAACGAAGTGTGTAGACTTTTTTGGGTTAACGTATAAAAAATTCAACATTTTTATGAACTCTTTATTTTTGTATTGGCTTTGTATTTCAATTTGATTCAAATAGATGAAATTTGTAAGAATTTGGATTAGTTCTGCCTGGTCCTTCATCCTTCTTCTATTGTGAAATTTTCCTTCCTTCATATTTTCTTGAATCAATGTACATTGAAATGCAATTTTTACTAGACGTAATGCCTTATAACATATTATTTGTGATTACAATACATTTGTCAAACTTTTTCTGTTAAAGATGAGTTTATCTAGTTTACAATTTAGTCTCAGAAATCAATTTCCGACTTATAACGAAGTTTATAGACTCTTTTAGGTTAACGTATATAAAATTCAACATTTTTATGATCTCTTTCTTTTTGTGTTGGCTTTGTCTTTCTATTTGATTCAAGATGGATGAAATTTATTAGGATTTGGATTAGTTCTGCATGGTTTTTTATTCTTCTACTATTGTGAAATTTGCCTTCTTTCATATTTTCTTGAATCAA
>NW_020651576.1:0-879 GCF_003573695.1 Papaver somniferum | reverse complement strand
TGTGTAGATTTTTTTGAGTTAACGTATATAAAGTTCAACATATTTATGAACCTTTATTTTTGTATTGGCTTTGTCTTTCTATCTGATTCAAGATAGATGAAATTTGTTAGGATTTGGATTAGTTCTGCTTGGTCTTTCAACCTTCTTCTATTGTGAAATTTGACTTCCTTCGTATTTTCTTGAATCAACGTACATAGAAATGCAATTTTTAGTAGACGTAATGCCTTAGAACATATTATTTGTGATTACAATACATTTTTCAAACTTTTTCAGTGAAAGATGAGTTTATCTAGTTTACAATTTAGTCTCTGAAATTCCGACTTATAACGAAGTGTGTAGACTTTTTTGAGTTAACGTATATTAAATTCAACATTATTATGAACTCTTTCTTTTTGTGTTGGCTTTGTCTTTATATTTGATTCAAGATAGATGAAATTTGTTAGGATTTGGATTAGTTTTGCATGGTCTTTCATCCTTTTCTATTGTGAAATTTACTTCCTTCATATTTTCTTGAATCAACCTACATAGAAATGCAATTTTTACCAGACGTATTGCCTTAGAACATATTAATTGTAATTACAATACATTTTTCAAACTTTTTCTGTTAAAGATGAGTTTATCTAGTTTACAATTTAGTCTCAGAAATCAATTTCCAACTTATAAGGAAACGTGTAGACTTTTTTGAGTTAACATATATAAAATTCAACATTTTTATGAACTCTTTCTTTTTGTGTTGGCTTTGTCTTTCTATTTGATTCAAGATAGATGAAATTTGTTAGGATTTGGATTAGTTATACATGGTCTTTCATCCTTCTTATATTGTGAAATTTGACTTCCTTCATATTTTCATGAATCAACGTACATAGAAATGCAATTTTT
>NW_020651575.1:0-479 GCF_003573695.1 Papaver somniferum | reverse complement strand
TATTGTGAAATTTGACTTCCTTGATATTTTCTTGAATCAACGTTCATAGAAATGAAATTTTTATTAGAGGTATTACCTTAGAACATATTAATTGTAATTACAATATATTTTTCAAACTTTTTCTGTTAAAGATGAATTTATCTAGTATACAATTTAGTCTCAGAATTCAACTTTCGACTTATAGCGAAGTGTGTAGACTATTTTGAGTTAATGTATATAAAATTCAACATTTTTATGAACTCTTTCTTTTTATGTTGGATTTGTCTTTCTATTTGATTCAAGATAGATGAAATTAGTTAAGATTTGGATTAGTTCTGCATGGTCTTTCATCCTTCTTCTATTGTGAAATTTGGATTCCTTCATATTTTCTTGAATCAACCCACAAAGAAATTCAATTTTTACTAGACGTATTGCCTTAGAACATATTAATTGTAATTACAATACATTTTTCAAACTTTTTCTGTTAAAGATGAGTTTAT
>NW_020651574.1:0-453 GCF_003573695.1 Papaver somniferum | reverse complement strand
CAATTTTTACTAGATTTAATGCCTTAGAACATATTATTTGTGATTACAATACATTTTTCAAACTTTTTCTGTTAAAGATGATTTTATCTAGTTTACAATTTAGTCTCAGAAATCAATTTCCGACTTATAACGATGTGTGTAGACTTGTTTGAGTTAACTTATATAAAATTCAACATTTTTATGAACTTTTTCTTTTTGTGTTGGGTTTTTCTTTCTATTTGATTCAAGATAGATGAAATTTTTAGGATTTGGGTTAGTTCTTCTTGGTCTTTCATCCTTCTTCTATTGTGAAATTTTCCTTCCTTCATATTTTCTTGAATCAACGTACATAGAAATGCACTTTTTACTAGATTTAATGCCTTAGAACATATTATTTGTGATTACAATACATTTTTTAAACTTTTTCTGTTAAAGATGAGTTTATCTAGTTTACAATTTAGTCTCAGAAATCAA
>NW_020651573.1:0-282 GCF_003573695.1 Papaver somniferum | reverse complement strand
TTTTGAGTTAACGTATATAAAATTCAACATTTTTATGAACTCTTTCTTTTTGTGTTGGCTTTGTCTTTCTATTTGATTCAAGATATATGAAATTTGCTAGGATTTGGATTAGTTCTGCATGGTCTTTCATCCTTCTTCTACTGTTAAATTACACATCCTTCATATTTTCATGAATCAACGTACATAGAAATGCAATTTTTACTAGACGTATTGCCTTAGAACATATTAATTGTAATTACAATACATTTTTCAATCTTTTTCTGTTAAAGATGAGTTTATCTA
>NW_020651572.1:0-371 GCF_003573695.1 Papaver somniferum | reverse complement strand
ATTTTTCAAACTTTTTCTTGTTAAAGATGAGTTTATCTAGTTTACAATTTAGTCTCAGAAATCAACTCCCGACTTATAACGAAGTGTGTAGAGTTTTTGAATTAACGTATAAAAAATCAACATTTTTATGAACTCTTTATTTTTGTATTGGCTTTGTCTTTCAATTTGATTCGAACAGATGAAATTTGTTAGGATTTGGATTAGTTCTGGCTGGTCTTTCATCCTTCTTCTATTGTGAAATTTCACTTCCTTCATATTTTCTTGAATCAACGTACATAGAAATGCAAATTTTACTAGACGTAATGCCTTAGAACATATTATTTGTGATTACAATACATTTTTCAAACTTTTTCTGTTAAATATGAGTTTAT
>NW_020651571.1:0-373 GCF_003573695.1 Papaver somniferum | reverse complement strand
TGAGGCTGTTACTCTCCCTGTTGCTGCCTGCTGCTGCCTTCTGCACCTGTTGCTGTTGATCTGCTCCTGCTGCAAAGCCCTGAGCTGGTGAGCCTGCTGAAGACCAAGCCCAACAGGATTGTGCTGCTGAGGAGAAAATCACAAGCCCAACTGGGCCTGCTGAAGTTGCTGCCAAGCTTAACAAGTTTAGCCAAGCCCAACTGGGCCTCAACAAAGACAAAAGCTTAGGATGATCCAAAGCCCAAATGGGCTTTTGCAACCAAACTGAGCAGCTGGGCTGTGCTTAAGCAAGTAAGCCTAAACCCATTAAGAGAAACCAACCTGTGGGCTTCCATTTTTAATTTGTGGGCTTGTAATAATTTTTTCCATTTTT
>NW_020651570.1:0-1058 GCF_003573695.1 Papaver somniferum | reverse complement strand
ATCTTCTTCCATTGCTAATCTAAAATCATACACTGAGCTACTGTTATTTTCTCATATGACCACCAGTTTACACAAAATTAAATCCAAAGTATAAGCATAGCTCCCTTCATTGTTTACCCGTAAATCATCCAAAATCCATCTCTAATGTAAACCCCAATAATTGTTTCCTTAAACCTTCAAACTAACCATTATTATATTGAACAAATGAATCCATGTAAATGACTCTATCCATTTTTCAAATTAATCATTATTGTATTATTTAAATTTGTTTCCATTTTCTGTAAATCCATAGTTACCATGGCAATCAGATTATGTCAACCTTATTTCTCTGTAACGCTCGTAACATGTTTGAAAAATGCTCTAGAGAGATTTCCCTACCGTGGTCCGTGTTAGTAAATTAGTTAAATTAAATAATTATTATTTAAAAAATTATTGACGTATTTGTTTACAAAAGATTGCAGGGTGGCGAGCAACAAGTTGTGCTCCAACATAGCTTGTGAACGGTCAACCAGTCATCCGATAATTCAACTGCTTGACTGGGATCCTCATAAAACTCAAATTCTTACAAAGTTAGGTACCAAAGGCAAAGGTGTGCTATTTTATAGGCAATAAACTCAAAATATACCTTATTATAAATATTGTCTACTTATATAACTCTCTTAGTCCCCCAAGGTTTTGTGTAATCTCTTTTTCGACTATTTTGCCCATAACTTCTTCATACGAAGTGGGAACGACCTCATTCTTTTAATGTTACCTCTTTCATTCAGTTCCCCACAGTATACAAGAAAATTTTGAGGATTTGGGCGATTAACATTTGGTGTTTCATCCTTATTTTCAATGTAAAGGATGACTTCCCTTTTTATTTTTGGAATCAACATACGTAGAAATGCAATTTGCATAACATGTAGAGCCTTGAAATGTATTATTTTTTACCGCAATCATTTTTTAGAAAAATTTATAATAAAACTAAGTTCATCTAGTTTATAGTTTGGCTTAAAAAAAGGATTTCGACTTCTAACGAAGTCACTGGACTTCCTTGAGTCAATGCATCCAAAATG
>NW_020651569.1:0-800 GCF_003573695.1 Papaver somniferum | reverse complement strand
AGATCTGAGTGCTGAATCATATAAGTTAATCGTTTCATCTATATTCATGCATTTATATTTTGCATATTCGATTCGATACTTATGGTACATCATGTTCGTACGTTTTATACTTCATCCATTATTTATCTTATTATGCGAATTAAGAAATATTATTGTAGTTGATGAGACGAGGAAGAGTTTTAGGACTCTGAGTCAAGGATTCAACATAACCGATTCATCCCCCTCAGGTGCAGCCTATTTACTATATTGTCATGAGTCTGCGCGCATTATTTGTGAACACACCGATGACAATGATCTTTGTGTTCACAATCTGGCGCTAGAAACAGGGATCTTCATCCAGGTAAAAGATTTATCTTCTCCTGTGATTTGTTTCAGGCTTCGTTCTCTGAAAATAACGATGCATAGAACACTACAGTTTTTTCCGTGCATAATTTCAAAAACCAAAATTATGAACAGATCTACGTTTACCTAAGTAGATCTGATTTTCCATGCATTTTCAAAGTTTTCACATCTATGAAAATCAAAACTTCGAACAAATCTACGTTTATCTAAGTAGATCTGCGTTTTCATACATTTTCAAGATGTCACGTCTTTGATAATCAAAACTATGAACAGATCCACGTTTATCTAAGTAGATCTGATTTTCCATGCATTTTCTAAGTTTTCACATCTTTGAAAATCAAAACTTCGAACAGATCTGCGGTCATCTAAATAGATGGGCGCCTTATGTATTTTCAAGATTTTACACCTTTGAGAACTCAAAACGCTAATAGATATCACGTGGGGCCCATTGTCTTCGT
>NW_020651568.1:0-1016 GCF_003573695.1 Papaver somniferum | reverse complement strand
CCGCCATTAATTTTTAGCTTCAAGGTGAAGTTTTTGTGATCTATCTGGAATGATATTGGAGGTGGAGTAGGGAGTGGGGAAGAGTACACTGGCGGTGAGGGAGGCATGATTACGGAGGTTAGGGTAGAAAGGTTTCTAGATGGTGGTTAGTGCTGGTGGAGGAGGTGGGCTCGGGTGAGGAGAGAGGGCAGAGCACATTAACCACATGAGGAGAGAGGGCAGAGCACTAATTACATATGTTTGTTGTGCATGATTTTATGTTTTCTTTGATTAGATCATGGAGGAGGACATTGATTTGGATAAGCTTGTTATATTATTATCTAGAAGAAATAGCCCAACAAGACATAGAAGTGATAGTGATATCATTGATAAACGTCCAAAGTTCAAATTTAAAAGCAGTTGGAGCCGTGTGAATGGATTTTGCGAAATAGTGGTTGCAAATAACCCCTTAACACGTTTGTTTTGTGACACCTATGATTTTTATTTGCAACCACTATTTCGCAAAACAAACGTGACACCTATGAAATTCCGAATAAAAATCATAGGTGTCACAAAACAAACGTGTTAAGGGGTTATTTGCAACCACTATTTCGCAAAATCCATTCACACGGCTCCAACTGCTTTTAAATTTGAACTTTGGACGTTTATCAATGATATCACTATCACTTCTATGTCTTGTTGGGCTATTTCTTCTAGATAATAATATAACAAGCTTATCCAAATCAATGTCCTCCTCCATGATCTAATCAAAGAAAACATAAAATCATGCACAACAAACATATGTAATTAGTGCTCTGCCCTCTCTCCTCATGTGGTTAATGTGCTCTGCCCTCTCTCCTCACCCGAGCCCACCTCCTCCACCAGCACTAACCACCATCTAGAAACCTTTCTACCCTAACCTCCGTAATCATGCCTCCCTCACCGCCAGTGTACTCTTCCCCACTCCCTACTCCACCTCCAATATCATTCCAGATAGATCACAAAAACTTCACCTTGAAGCTAAAAATTAATGGCGG
>NW_020651567.1:0-3857 GCF_003573695.1 Papaver somniferum | reverse complement strand
TTCTCAGTTGTGTTAAAGAATTTTTTACTGAGTTGCCAGGAACCTTATCTCAAAGTGAATGTCCAAATTGTATACCCATTTGTATCAATATGTTTGGTTGTATCTGGATCCATAGGCCTGTTTATGTTCCTAATGGTATTGATATTATGCAGGCTGCAGCAAAATCAGAGCTCCATATTAGAGAGCGATGGAATGATGGTCAACCTAGAGAAGGGATTGCAAAGTGCACTTTTGATTGCAGAATTTGTATGAGTGATACCATTCACTTGTGTGAGTGGACGCAAGTTGATGTTCCTCGCATCTTCAACCCACTAACGACTTTCCTGGAACCCAGCAATGTTGTTTGGTAGGATTCAGTCGATAAGGTTATCCCTTAATCTCGACTTGGAGATACTGTTCACAATTTTAACTGGTTGTATCTGACTACTCATGTTTATTTATCAGAGGCAAAAGAAGCTGAACGAATCCGCGGAAAGTAAATCACATGTGTTGGTGATAGAGGAGAAAAAGATATCAAGAGAGAATGTGAGGAAAAGGTTTATAGATATTTATTGCGAGAAGCTCAAGAAAGGTCCAGCGCAGAAGCGACAGACAGTCGAACAACGGCGCGCAGTGATCATTGTCCACCGGAAGCCGTCTGGTTGGGACTCTGAGTGGCGTGCACAGTGGGTGGTAAGAACTTTGGTTTATCTATCACTTTGGATTGTGTGTTTGCAACTTTGTATGCAGTTTTTGCTGGCATGTCCAGTGTTTAGATGTTTCCTTCCCTTCCGATTTGTAGATAATTTCTGTAGCTCTCGTCAAAATCAAGTTCAATTTATATACAGGTTATAGCTTTCAGGATAGTGAAATGTGAAACTTGCGCCTGATTTGGTATTTAATTTGCTTTATCTACAGAAACAACTGTTGGGTGCAATAATCAAAAACAAGGAAAAAATCAAATAAGCAAAAGTTATTGATACTTAACTCCTTTATAATGGAAGTGATCGATTTGAAGAAACGGCCGAGCTCCCCAAATCTCCGCAATAGCAACAAGGAAAAACTTTGGAAAAAACAGAGTGAGTCACGTGTTCAACACGTTGCCCTTAAGACATTAGCGCCCGGCTACACTCAAGAGTGATGCTATAGCCCTCACAGGACGGATATCTCCAGGATAAAACACCCTACTACACCTACTACTAGCATATGTAGTAGATGCTCAACTTGATCTTGGCAACTCCGAAAAAACCGTTAAGGAAAATCGCGAACTCTTAAGAAACGCTATAAAATATTTTCCCTTAGGGGTCCCTCTAAAATATACAGCAACCCCTTTCCCATAGATTTTACAAAAGTAGTGAATTTCTTTATATAATGGAATAAAACAATTTAAGAAGAAAAACTCCCCGATGTGGGACTAAAAGGTTTATATAGTTTCTTAAAACTACTAAAAATTGGAAACTCCACGATGTGGGACTAAAAAGTTTCATTCACAAAATAAAACAATAAATTATAATTTTTTATTAAAACTTTAAAAAATTATTTTCTTATTAATCGTTTTCCAACAATCCCCCACATGAATGAAAACTCAATAAAACATGAAAACACAGATAGATCTTGGTAAATCAACATCCCAACCTCACGATCTAAACAGACTGATCGTGCAAGTGTTGAAATCATACTAGTCATTTCTACGTCCTCACCCTCACACAAAAGTGTGTTGACCCCAGGGTCATACTATGGATTGCATAAATCATAATAGTATTGAGAGCTTTCATATTTAGTTCTCACATGGTGAGACTATAGGTATCTTTCACCAAAGTGAAAAAGCATGAACTAGTGAACCCTTAGTGACCTTTAGGTCCTAAGTTCCAGTAATACCAAAACTATCAAAACGAAAAACACATAAAAGCGCAGGAAATACCATTTTAGGCAGAGGTGTCCATGAGGTCTTGAACCTTTGCTTAATGAGATATTACCGGAATTACTTGCTAGAGACAGTGAACTATGTTTTGAACTGCTAGCATTTGATGTAATTCGTGATAACAACCACAGGTGATATCTCTAAGATTGTGCCAAGCTCGTGCCGTTTTGTCCAATTTGGCCCTGGACATATCCTATTTCTCAGAATGCTCTAGAGAATCAAAGCTCATATTCTCATAGGAAGCGGCCCACTTCCTCATTCAGATAGGTGAGTTTCCATAAAGAGTGTTACTGCTACACCACACTTCAATCTTAAATTGAAACTATATAACTCATTAAGACTTCTTAAAAGTTATCCTTCACATGCAGTCACACTATCACGCCTACACCATAGGGAAGGGACAGAGAATCAAATTCTCCGATAGTGTTTACCTTTACCCACCATAAATTAGTTGTCTCATTCGAAACCTTGATCTTGGGATCTCCAGTCAGCAAGGTTGAGTATCCTTCATGGAAAGTTTAATTTATGAGCTTAAGCCCCATCCCCTTCGATGTGTTTCTAACAATCTCTTTGGATGAACCTTTCGTCAAAGGTTGCGCGATATTCTCCTTGGACTTTATCCAATCAATGGAAACAACGCCAATTGAGATTAGTTATTTTTAGCTTTATCTATTATAGCTTGGCTAACACAGTATATAGATATAGCTGGCACAGGCCTATGCCAGAGAGGAATGTCTTCTAAAAAGCATCTTAGGCACTCAGCCCCCTCTCGTGCTTTATCTATCGCAATACTCTCAGATTCCATAATGAATTGAGAAATATATGTATGTTTGGAAATCTTCCAAAACAAGCCTTCATGCTAGAGTGAAAACATATCCACTCGTAGACTTATGACTCCTCTGAGTCAACTATCCAGTTTGCATCAAAAAGTATCTCAAGGACAGCAAGATACCTTTTATAAACCAAACAAAAGGTAATAGAGTATTTTAGGTACCGTAATACTCTACTAAGTGCACCCCAATGCTCTTGCTCTGGACAACAAGTATATCTACTTAACTTACTCACACTATAGGCAATGTCGGGACACTTACAGTTCATTAAATTCATCAGACATCCTATAACTCTTGAGTATTCAAGTTAAGATACTCCACTATCCTTAATTTTCTTGAGTTTACAAGAATAATCGTACGGAGTACAAGCAGGCTTACAATCACACTGATTGTATCTCTTAAGCACAAAATTCAACATAATGAGAATGACTAAGACTACATATGTTAGATTATTTTCTAATCCTCATCCCTAAGATTACATCAACAGGGCCTAAGTCTTTAAAGTCAACGTTCTCATTCAGCGCATGTTTTAAGAGGAATTAATCACATCTATGTTTGTATCAAGTATAAGCATATCATCAACATACAAGCATACAATCACACAGGCATCCTTAACAAGTTACTTGTAAATATACTTGTAAGATTCATTAACTTAAATCCACTACACATTATTACATGATCAAATTTTCCATGTCACCGTTTACGTGCTTATTTTATAAACCATACAAAATTTTGTTCAACTTACAAACTTTGTCATCATAACCTTTCACTACAATGTCCTCAGGTTGGTCTATGTAAATTTCTTTATCTAATTCACGATTTTAGAAAAGATGTCTTAACATCCATCTGATGTATCTCTAATTTGTTTATGACAGCAATAACAATTAGCATCTCAACGTAAGTAAATCTCGTCACATATGAATAAGAATCAAGGAAATATACACCTTCTTTTAGTTTATATCCTTTAGCTACCAACTTAGCCTAATATTTTTCTACAGTTCCATATACGTAATGTTTCCTCTTAAAGACTCATTTACATCTCATGGTCTTACTCTCTGGAGGTAAACTATAAACCTCCCAAGTCAGGTTCTGACGGACTGAGTCCATTTCACTAAATGAAGCTTCTT
>NW_020651566.1:0-741 GCF_003573695.1 Papaver somniferum | reverse complement strand
GTGTTCAATCTGGACTAGGTCCCGAGATTTTTCTGCATTTGGGGTTTCCTCATTAACAAAATTCTGGTGTATGTGTTATTTCTTTTCCGCATTATATTTTGTTATATAATTGAAATATCACAAGTTGTGCGTTGTTAAATCAATTAGAATATCCGACCTTTTGGTTGTTGATTTAAATTGATTGACACTTGGATATTGGGCTTTGGTACCATCCAAGTTATCTCTTTAATATTTGATAAAGACTCATAGATTTCTATTTGCTTGAGTATATATCAAATCGAGAGATTGAGATATAAACTCTTTGATATACTTTTTATCTAGATTGAGTCTGACTGTCTAGTTGATTCTCTAGAAAGTATATTGGAGTTTGTCCATACAGATTGTTAAGCGAAATATTGGGTGTGGTCTTTAGACCCCTGCTTTTCCAATTGGTGCCATAGCAGGCAAATACGTTTAAGACCTTACAAGTCTGTGTTTGTAGCGATCTGACTCTATGGACAGTAGTGCTATCTCAATAAATGCACCACCAGATCCAGGGATTGTAGAATTTTCGTCTATGACTGATTTAATAAAATCTGTAGAAGAAATGCTTTCTGAACCTCCCTTAGGTTTAAAATCCCTTGAAGTGTTTTCAGAAATTGAAAAGAAACTTGAAAATTTAGCTTCTGATGTTGATTTATATCTCCAGAATGAACAAGAATCTCTTGACAAGCTAAATCAAGTTTGATGAATAATGTTTAT
>NW_020651565.1:0-2386 GCF_003573695.1 Papaver somniferum | reverse complement strand
TCTTGATCCAACGAAAGTTGATGACTGTGATATCACTTTTCCTCTTTCGTAGTAATTACCAACGTTATCACCTTCATTGCATGTCTTCTGAGGTGACCAAGTAATTGAACCATAGCAATACCAAACTTGTCAAGAGCATGACCAAGTAACTTATCATAAAGAACATGCATGTTTCCACTAAGTAGAAGAAGTAGTTTGTGTTCTTTCATTTCAGTACCTACCAAGTACCAGAGGTAACCACTACCTCATATGTATATATATGCTTAATTAGGCCTTGTTTTGCGAAAGCATCAGACTTTGATAAACTTCTTGTTGAACTGAGATACTGCTCAAACGATATATTGCACATAATCCTTGATATATTTTTTCCCCTCTCAAAGTAATTACCTAAAGTATCCGGAAAAGCAAAAGCGAACAACGCAGTTCGATTTATTTCGAAAGTTATTAACAGAAAATCATCCAGTTGATCCTCAAATGGTGCCGGTTTGGGCTTTTCTTGCTCCCGTAGTGCCATTTTGTTGTTGTTGTACGAACATCTAAAAACATTCTTACTTGCATCATCTGTAGTTGCAGGAAATCCCACAACTACATCCCTACTAATAATATGTGTATCTAACTATGAGATCGTCATGAAGAACAATTAAAAGATTTTTATTAAGATTAGAAATCAATACAAAGGGATGAGTTGAAACCCTAGCTTGGGAAGCAAATAACTTTCTCTCTCCTAAATGCTCTATCTCAACTACCAAAAAGATCTTCATATATATAATGGTGGTTGGCTCTTTATATAGGGGTATACGTAGTGGAGGAGAGCTAATAAAGCCTCTATTTTCGGATCTGACGTGCGTTGATTACGCACACTTATATTGACACTTCTCGCATATGCTCTATAACATCGCATAACTCTTCACACTTTTCTCATGACTCGGTGACATCATAGTATTCTTTATCTGGGATATGTTACGTGCGATTACATTCACATAATAATAAGGAGACAATTTCGTATGATAACCAAGTGTGCCACATTTTTCCTCTTCTCTTAGCGTTCTTGATGAAAAAAAGTGCGGCAAGAAAAATATTAACAAGTCGTTTTGCCGCACCCTCTTAGATTTCCGTATTCCTTAATTGACAGTAATTTTGGATCTCGGCCTTAATTATTCCACGTGTTATCTTTCATGGCTAATTGTTCAACACGTCATTATTGATCCTGATAACTGTCTCTTCACATCATTCTTTCCATTAATGCGTCCGTAGTGAGGGATCTTGAGAATAGGAAATAAAGATCCTTTATAAACCCTCTTCTACCTTTCATACGCCTTATTTTCTTCTCTTTTACCCTTTCTCCTTCTTATACCTTCTGTAACTTTTTATCTTTTACTGCAGCTGTTGTTTATCTTCTCCATTAATCACTTATCACTTTTCTTCATCTTCTTCTTCGCATTTTTAATCATATCATTCGTTAAGCTCTCCTCTTTGTTTTCACATTGTGAACTCCCACATTATTCTGGTCATCATCATCATTATCCATTTCTTCCGGATCAGAACCAACTTCTATTCTTAAACCCATATGGTTTTCGCTCAATCAATGGAGTGACCGGAAGATCATCGTTTCAGTTGGGAAAATTCTCGCTGGTCTTCCGATTCTCCTTTGTGATCCTCAAATCCCTATTTTTATAAAATTCTTTATGACGCGAGATTTTCGCGTGCTATCTTCTAGCTGAGTGGTGATGGCATTAGAATACTGGTAGAGTATGCTCGCCGTGCGGCTGGGTTAGAGTCTCTCTATCCCATAAAAGTAAGGAAGGCGGAGTATGCAGATATAGAAATTGACCTTACAGAGTATACAATTGATAATTTCTTTACCAATTACGATATTTTTACTATAAAGAATGAGTTATCTCGTTGGAGTATTCTCTTGCAAACGAAGGACGGTATTGCAGAAGAGGAAAGGATTATGCGAGATGTCGATTTCCATGATTCAACTAACCATACCGCATGCAGATCGAATTATAATCGCTGGGACGTTTATCCTGTCATTCTAGAAGGTCCTTACATCACTGCTTTTAATTCTGACGGATCAATCATCCCTCTCCCTGAGGACTTTCCCGCTTATAATCCTTGGGAGTTCAAATGGATTGAGAGAGAGTCTGTGGTATGTTATTCATAATTTTGTTTTTTTTACTTTTCTTTATTTACTCCTTTCCTTGCTTCGCTAAATTTCTTGATATCATATTACCAAGTTGAAGAAGGATCTGAAGATTCATGGGAAGAAAAGCACATTGGAAGCGTTACGCTCGATCATTGATGAAGTAAGAAATATTTTCTCTCAAATTTTAACAATATTGTTGCCTCTACTTCCTATGTTTATCTGTGTTCGAAGGTTGAA
>NW_020651564.1:0-314 GCF_003573695.1 Papaver somniferum | reverse complement strand
TTTTTGAGTTAATGTATATAAAATTAAACATTTTTATGAACTCTTTCTTTTTGTGTTGGCTTTGTCTTTCTATTTGATTCAAGATAGATGAAATTTGTTAGGATTTGGATCAGTTCTTCTTGGTCTTTCTTCCTTTTTCTATTGTGAAATTTTCCTGCTTCATATTTTCTTGAATCAATGTACATAGAAATGCAATTTTTACTAGACGTAATGCCTTATAACATATTATTTGTGATTACAATACATTTGTCAAACTTTTTCTGTGAAAGAATGTGTTTATCTAGTTTACAATTTAGTCTTAGAAATCAGTTTCC
>NW_020651563.1:0-560 GCF_003573695.1 Papaver somniferum | reverse complement strand
ACGTATTACCTTGGAACATATTAATTTTAATTACAATACATTTTTCAAACTTTTTCTGTTAAAGATGAGTTTATCTAGTTTACAACTTAGTCTCAGAAATCAATTTCCGACTTATAACGAAGTGTGTAGATTTTTTGAGTTAACGTATATTAAATTCAACATTTTTATGAACTCGTTTTTTTTGTGTTGGCTTTGTCTTTCTATTTGATTCAAGATAGATGAAATTTATTAGGATTTGGATTCGTTCTGCATTGTCTTTCATCCTTCTTCTATTGTGAAATTTTATTTCCTTCATATTTTCTTCAATCAACGTACATAGAAATGCAATTTTTACTAGACGTATTGCCTTGGAACATATTAATTGTAATTACAATACATTTTTCAAACTTTTTCTGTTAAAGATGTGTTTATCTAGTTTACAACTTAGTCTCAGAAATCAATTTCCGACTTCAAACGAAGTGTGTAGACTTTATTGAGTAACGTATATTAAATTCAACATTTTTATGAACTCTTCCTTTTTGTGTTGGCTTTGTCTTTCTATTTGATTCAAGATAGATGAA
>NW_020651562.1:0-1618 GCF_003573695.1 Papaver somniferum | reverse complement strand
GTTCCAATTCTATAAATACCCCTCTCCACTAAGAGAGAAGGGGTCGACCAATCCAGAGAAAAGATAGGAGAATATAGGAGAGATAAATAGGAAGAGTAAGTGATCCCCCTACTTCCGCAGACCTATGTGTACTCTAAATTCATTTGACTATCTTTGTAATCATTCAATACATAGTGAAACACCAGCCCCGTGGATGTAGGCCTTAATGCCGAACCACATAAATCTTTGTGTCATTTATATTTCAGCACTTTACATTCAGCATTGAACGTCATGTGCTTTACATTTATATTTGATTCTCTATTTACCCCTTTATACGAGCATTATTTATGATAATATTCGACTAGACAATGACGAGCCCGAAGGCTTAGAGTCGATGAATCGATATAATTATCTCCTTTACGTATTCGACGTACAATTTCAGAATTAGAATGTATGTGAATATTGTTTGTGAACACGTGGATGGCTTCGATATTTATGTGTTCACAATCTGGCGCTAGAAACAGGGACTTTGTCCCGGTAAAAGATTTATTTTATCCTGTGATTTTACCTTAAACGCGCATTATGGCTGTGCTCTATTCTGGGTTCGGCGTGCTTTCAAAACCTTTTTATTCTGGGTTCTTGGTCTTTATTTTCACAAACACCATTTAAAATCAGACAAATCCACGGTTACCTATCACAGATTAGTACTGAGGCGTTTTTCTTTTTAAAACTAAGACTTAATAATCAGATTCATGAGTTTTCGCTATGGATCTGCCTTTCCAAAAGTTTTATTTTTCAAAAGTAGTCTGAAAACAAGATCCATGATTGTTTATTAAAGGATTTGTATTGCGAAAACAAGACCGATGAAATCTGTATGTTTCTCTTTTATTAAGGCCCTTGGACAGCTCATTTCTTTTTATTCCACAAATTTTGCGGGTACGAATGGCACTAACCTGATCCTTGTGTATATATGTGGTTCTCTTTATTTATTCCCCTATGCAGAAAATGACTAAAAAACGGAAAAGACACTAGAGGCAGGAAAAACCAAAGCCTCATCAAAGGAAACACCAAGGACTACCCCGGTCATGACCCGAAGTAAGCAGAAAGGAGACAAAGCTAAAACAGCTAATCAGAGGCAGGATGTTGCGGAAATCACCTCGCCTATGAACACTAACTTCATTGCAGCCGCGGCTCTCAAAGCAGCAGCCACAAAGAACAATGCAACTGTTACGGCCCTTCAGGCTGCAGAAGCTAACAAAACTTTGGTTTCAAACCAAGTCCATCAACAAAGAGAAGGGGTGGCAGAATCTATGACACATCAGCCCGCGCATCCGCCAGCCTTCGGAATGCCGTCAACCAACGGTCAGAATCAAACCATACCAGTGGTTTTAGCATCGTGGGTGGAAACTCAACCGAGGGGACCAAACTTGGAGATACCAACAATTGAAGCTGATCCTCTACCACCCTTAATACACACAGTAGATGAAGGGGGAACCATGGCCATAGGGGTACAAGCCGGAACTCCCTATCAGGGATCTAACCAGTTCCACCGACTGATGGTAGAGCTCGAAGAATTGAAAAAGAGCCAGCAGGTCTACACAGATGCCGTAGCTATTCTGGCCAGAGAGAACCAAGACTT
>NW_020651561.1:0-496 GCF_003573695.1 Papaver somniferum | reverse complement strand
TTATGTTCACCGGCCATGCCGGTTTTGATTTCCTTATTTTGTTAAATCTCATTTTGTACGTAGGTCCAAAGATGCAAAAACGAAGAAAGGAAAGGGAAAAGTTGTTGATGAAGGAAAACCTAAGTCTTCTCGGCCTCGACATAGTCGAGATGATTCGGAACATGGTAAGGTCATGAATCTGGAGATTCCCCCGGATGGAGACACAAGCAGCGATAATGATGCAGAGTAGGAGAAATTTGTACCTCCTGATCCATCCCGAGCAGGTGGCTCATCCTTGCATGGCTTAGGACAACCTGAATTTGGAGCCGGTGAGAAAAAGGACCCACCAAAGCACCTCCAAAAAACATATGACATGATTCCAGAATGCAATGATGGCAAATACTGGGGTCAGCGGAGAGATCCGAAACTCTTATTTGACTATAAGGACTCTTGGGCTCGTTGGATCTATTCAACTTATGTAAGACGTTTGCATCTTGTTATTATATTGTTTATATAT
>NW_020651560.1:0-2704 GCF_003573695.1 Papaver somniferum | reverse complement strand
AAATATGGATTATACCATTTTTTACGCTGCTTTTTTCCTGGAATTCTTGACCGAATTCTGGACTCAATTAATATACTCTATTTTATAGGCTGGATAACGTATTTACATTGAAATGGTATGCATTGGTTAAATCCTTAGAACAACTTGGGACAGATTTTTCGATATAACTATGGCTTTTCACAAGTATTACCTTCAAAGGGTAGTTGTACTAATTCTTAAAGCCCCATTGGGAAACTGTATATAAAGTTTCATTTATGTCTATATGCTGATGTCTCATTCACTGTTTCAGACCTCCATACATTAACATCATTTCGTGCATTTTTCTTATGTCAATTACTTTGAACTTTTCACAGAATGTTCTCAAATATTAGTTATTTTCTTTGTTGGTTTCGTTCATAGTGCGGGGGTTCTTAGTGACACGGTCGTAGTTTGAGTCACGAAATATTTGGATTTGCAGACCAAAATTTGTCTTGCCACTAACAAAGTTTTAACGAAAAAATTTCAGATGACGAATTAATTTTTGTCTGCGTAAATAAATAGATAAAGGGGCAAAAGTCACACGTTGTTAGCAATAGTTTTTCAGACGAAGTAATTTTTTGTCTGCATAAATGGATATAGGGACAAAAATTACATGTTGTCAGCAATAGTTTTTTCGAAGACCAACCTTTTTTTCCGTCGGTAGAAAACAATCCATTTGTGACAACAATTTGTTTCGATACTAATAGTTTTAGTGGCAAAATCCTTATTTGACGGGCATTCATTCCGGCAACACACTAATTTTGTCAACGTAAAATACATTTAGGGACAAAAGTCTTGGATTGCTAGCAATAATATGTTTGGAGACTATGATTTTCCTTTGTCGCTAGAAACCAATTCCGTGACCGAAATAATTCGTCACAAAGAAATATTTAGAGAAGGAGACAGGATTGGTCGCTATATTTGGTCACAAAAAAAATATTTAGAGACAGAGACAAGATTGGTCACCGTATTTGGTCATAAAAAATTTCAGTGACAACTTTAAAGACTAAATTTACCGTTTCTCGCGAAAAAAATATATATTGTGACCAAAAAAATATTCCTCCCTAAACACTAGATTTGTAGACAAAATTTTGTTGGTCACATAAAATTTTGTCACTAAACGTGTGTTTTGTTGTAGTGTTTGTATATAACGTCCTCTGAGAATGTTTCAATGATTGAAATGAGAGTTTAGATTATATAACCATTGGAGGACATAAGCATTGTTGTGGAAACCACATATATGTATAAGTCCTTATTCCTTGAACCAAAGTTTGCGAACTTTGTTGATCAACTGAACCGGAGTAGTGCGTGAGCTAAGTCCGCGAACTCAGTCCGCGAACCCAGTCCGCGAACTGGCGAAGTTCTCAAACCCGAGAATTTCTTCTGGAGTTAGTGAACTCCATCCGGGAACTTAAGTCCGCGAACTTGAGTAGGTTATATCTAAAAACGATGATTGTGAACTTATTCATATTAACTAAGGAATGCAATTACAAACCGTTGCTATATAGTTCATGAACCGATTCAAGTGAATCAAATCGTTTTTTCTTCAATTGTGTCTTGTGTAGTACATGAGATTTCCTTGCAATTGAACAACTTTCTAACTAGTTCATTTGAGTCATTTGAACTAGTTATGGTGAAGAAGAATATGGTTGATATAAAAGTGATCATATGGATAACCATTTGGTTAACTATTGTTGAACCAACTAATGTACAAGTTTGGGTACGGTTATGTACACAAGCCTAGAAACGTGCATTTCATTTGTGTATAACAAGCTATGTTTTCGATCTAACGCTTGATAAATATTAGCTTGAATCTAATCAGGTTTTCATCTAACGTTGAATATTGAATGCTTTGTTACCAAGCTAACATTGATTGCAAACCCTAAATTGAAAGACTATATAAGGGAGAACTCTAGCAACTGGGAAACCTAATCCCCGCACATTCTGCGTGATACTAGTTGTGCTAAGCTAGAGTCGATTCTCCTTTAACCTTTGGTTTCTTCTTCTAAACCAGGTTAACGACTTAAAGACTTCATTGGGATTGTGAAGCTAGACCGATACTACTTTGTCGTAGTTGTGTGATTTGATCTTGCTGTTTCTATCGTACAAGTACAATTGTAGTAATTGGCTTGAGATTTCTATCTCCGATAGGCAAGATAAAAAGTAATCACAAACATCTTCGTCTCATCGTTTGTGATTCCACAATATCTTTTTTCGCTGCGTCGATTAAGACTATTGTGAGGTGATTGATAATACTAGGATTTTCTTCGGGAATATAGGTCCGGATTATCAATTGGTTCATGTTCACCTTGATTTATCAAAAGACGGAACAAAACTCGTAGGTATATTCGTAGGAGACGGATTTATCTATTACCACAGACTTTTCTGTGTGATATAGATTTTTTTATTAAAGTCTTCGACGTAGCAACTCTTAGTTGTGGGTGAGATCAGCTAAGGGAATCAAGTACGTAGTATCCTGCTGGGATCAGAGACATAGGAACATAACTGTACCTTAGATCAGTGTGAGATTGGTTGGGGTTCAACTACAGTCCAGACCGAAGTTAGTTTGGAGTAGGCTAGTGTCTGTAGCGGCTTAGTACAGTGTGTGTTCAATCTGGACTAGGTCGCTGGGTTTTTCTGCATTTGCGGTTTCCTCGTTAACAAAATTCTGGTGTCTGTGTTATTT
>NW_020651559.1:0-978 GCF_003573695.1 Papaver somniferum | reverse complement strand
AAAGCATATGTAACTATGATGAGCAAAAGGGATTGTTAAGCACCCTGCCCGCAGGAACGCCAATCCTAGGCTTTGGTGTTGCCAAGTAGAGAGTACCCACAATTATGTAGATGTTTGGTTGGTTATGGGATTTAGGGTGTCTGGAATACATATCTTTAACAATGAAAGTCCATAACCAGCTCATTAAGGAGTCTAGAGTGTGTAGGTGTTCACAGAGGGTCTACAGAAGGATCTGATCTTGCATGTATGCAAGAAAACTCCTAGTGTCCATGAACTGACCAGATGGTCTTACTAAAAGTGTAACACCTGTTGACTAAACTCATAGTACGGTCAGAAACAACCAGCTAAGATCTTTTGGAAACTAGTATGAAGACAAACAAAGCATTAAACTGGAACACTATCATGAACTAGTCTTTGGATTAGAGTTTATACTATGGAAAAACATTAACCACTTGGGTTTAGCATTAAATTATGCATTATTATCAACTTAACCCAAGAGGATATATTTCTGTCATTAACATCAAAGAGAAACAAAACAAAAACCACTAGAAAATTGAAGTTTTAATGGGCTTTTAACATTTTGTGGTAGCAAACTCAAGGGAAGGAAGATAATCGTTTCCTACTCATTGGATTCATTGATTTGTTTATAGCTATCTGTTAACGACTAATGAGTTGCTACGAAGGTCTAAGGATTGAGAATAAATGAATAATTCAAGTGACATGAACAGAAGTTGACTAGTCTTCAGTTTGGTTAAATGTTACATGAGGAAACATCTACAACCTTTTCATTTTCCAGCTGAATGTTGATTGGTTTCTTTTCATTCTAGCGTGGTTGTTGATTGGTATCTTTATTGTAGTTGTTGTGCCTATTCTTTCCTTTCTGCCTCATGACTCTTAGCATTGTTTGAGTAAATTGTCTTCACTAATAGAATTTGTTTATTGTTTTTGATTTTTTTGCTAGTTTAGGATTTGTGTTTA
>NW_020651558.1:0-678 GCF_003573695.1 Papaver somniferum | reverse complement strand
TATACGACGATGTTAATGATAATGATCTTTGCGTGGAATTGGATGAGAATGAGGAACCAGACTCATCTAACAAGTTCTTTGCTTTTTAAACAGGGTTTTTGATGACCATTTTGTTTTCAGTGGTGGTTTTATTTATTTTTTAAGTACTGCACTAGATGGAGGCTTTTTACGCTGATAGATAGGTTGAAATTTATGTGATGAATGATTCACGTTGAACTTTACGTTTTCTGGAAATGATGAACATGAAAATGGATGGGTTTAGTTTGTTTATCTTTATTAGCTTATTGTATGATTAGAATAATACGTTTCCTACATAGGTGCCACTAATAATTCATACGTTTCCTCCCTAAGCCAAGAATAATACAGGACACAACCCAGCTTAAAATTATTAAGGTAAATATTATTTGAAATAGGAAAGTACTTTTTTCTATAGCCTCTTCTCGAGTTGGTTAGAGATAGGAAATAAAATTTCAAAAATTTTGGGAAACAATTTTATCATAACTGTCTACGATATATTCTCTCATAAAATAAGGAAACTAACCATATTGGTTACACATCAAAAATTTGGAAATAAAAAAAGAAAAACACCAAAAATCTTTTGTTTGGCGGGTGATGAAAATGGATTTTACTGGGCGGGATGATTTCAAAAGGAAAATCAATTCCCGCCTGATGGTTTGG
>NW_020651557.1:0-357 GCF_003573695.1 Papaver somniferum | reverse complement strand
TTTTTCTCAACCAGGACTACTTTACAATCAAGTCTCGCACTGGAGAAGACCCAGAGGAAGCAATCAAGAAAATAATGAGGAATGCATATAACAGGCATAGGCACAAAATTCATAAATCATACCTAAAGATTCAAAACCTTAGTGGTCACGAGGTAGCTTTGGCCTCTGAACCACCCTCTGAACTTGAGATTAGCAAATATGATTGGATATATATGTGCAACACTTTCGCTACGCCATATTTCAAGGTATGTCCATTCAGTTACATGTGATCTTTTCTAACATTGCTTATGTGTTAGATTCTGAGTTTAATTGTGGATACATTAGAACCATAAAATTCGATAATATATGCAATTTTAT
>NW_020651556.1:0-619 GCF_003573695.1 Papaver somniferum | reverse complement strand
ATTGAGAACTAGATAAACTCATCTTTAACAGAAAAAGTTTAAGAAATGTATTGTAATTACAATTAATATGTTCTAAGGCAATACGTTTTCTATGTACGTTGATTCAAGAAAATATGAAGGAAGTCAAATTTCGCAATAAAAGAAGGATGAAAGACCATGCAGAACTACTCCAAATCCTAACAAATTTCATCTATCTTGAATCAAATAGAAAGATAAAGCCAATACAAAAAGAAAGAGTTCATAAAAATATTGAATTTTATATACGTTAACTCAAAAAAGTCTACACATTTCTTTATAAGTCGGAAATTTATTTCTGAGACTAAATTTTAAACTAGATAAACTCATCTTTAACAGAAAAAGTTTGAATAATGTATTGTAATTACAATTAATATGTTCTAAGGCAATACGTCTAATAAAAATTGCATTTCTATGTACGTTGATTCAAGAAAATATGAAGGAAGTCAAATTTCACAATAGAAGAAAGATGAAAGACCATGCAGAACTAATCCAAATCCTAACAAATTTTATCTATCTTGAATCAAATAGAAAGACAAAGCCAACACAAAAAGAAAGAGTTCATAAAAATGTTGAATTTAATATACGTTAACTCAAAAAAGTC
>NW_020651555.1:0-357 GCF_003573695.1 Papaver somniferum | reverse complement strand
AAAAATGTGGAATTTTTTATACGTTAACTAAAAAAAGTCTACACTCTTCGTTATAAGTCGGAAGTTGATTTCTGAGACTAAATTGTAAACTAGATAAACTCATCTTTAGCAGAAAAAGTTTGAAAAATGTATTGTAATCACAATTAATATGTTCTAAGGAAGTACGTCTAGTAAAAATTGTATATCTATGTACGTTGATTCAAGAATATATAAAGGAAGTCAAATTTTACAATAGAAGAAGGATGAAAGACCAAGCAGAACTAATCCAAATCCTAAAAAATTTCATCTATATTGAATCAAATAGAAAGAAAAAGCCAACACAAAAAGAAAGAGTTAATAAAATGTTGAATTTTATAT
>NW_020651554.1:0-283 GCF_003573695.1 Papaver somniferum | reverse complement strand
CTCATCTTTAACAGAAAAAGTTTTAAAAATGTATTGTAATTACAATTAATATGTTCCAAGGCAATACGTCTTGTAAAAATTACATTTCTATGTACGTTGATTCAAGAAAATATGAAGGAAGTCAAATCTCGCAATAGAAGAAGGATGAAAGACCATGCAGAACTAATCCAAATCCTAACGAATTTCATCTATCTTGAATCACATAGAAAGACAAAACCAATACAAAAATAAAGAGTTCATAAATATGTTGAATTTTATATATGTTAACTCAAAATAGTCTACA
>NW_020651553.1:0-835 GCF_003573695.1 Papaver somniferum | reverse complement strand
AGGCAATACGTCTAGTAAAAATTGCATTTCTATGTACGTTGATTCAAGAAAATATGAAGGAAGTCAAATTTCATAATAGAAGAAGGATGAAAGGCCATGCAGAACTAATCCAAATCCTAACAAATTTCATCTATCTTGAATCAGATAGAAAAACAAAGCCAACACAAAAAGAAAGAGTTCATAAAAATATTGAATTTTATATACGTTAATTCAAAAAAGTCTACACTTTTCGTTATAAGTCGAAAATTGATTTCTGGGACTAAATTGTAAACTAGATAAATTCATCTTTAACTGAAAAAGTTTGAAAAATGTATTGTAATTACAATTAATATGTTCTAAGGCAATACATCTAGTGAAAATTGCATTTCTATGTACGTTGATTCATGAATATATGAAGGATGAAAGACCATGCAGAACTAATCCAAATCCTAACAAGTTTCATCTATCTTGAATCAAATAGAAAGACAAATCCAACACAAAAAGAAAGAGTTCATAAAATTGTTGAATTTTATATACGTTAACTCAAAAAAGTCTACACATTTCGTTATTAGTCGGAAATTAATTTCTGAGACTAAATTGTAAACTAGATAAACTCATCTTTAAAAGAAAAATTTTGAAAAATGTATTGTAATTACAATTAATATGTTCTAAGGCAATACGTCTAGTAAAAATTGCATTTCTATGTACGTTGATTCAAGAAAATATGAAGGAAGTCAAATTTCACAATAGAAGAAGGATGAAAGAACATGCAGAATTAATCCAAATCCTAACAAATTTCTTCTATCTTGAATCAAATAGAAATACAAAGCCAACACAAAAAGAAAGAGTTCATAAA
>NW_020651552.1:0-871 GCF_003573695.1 Papaver somniferum | reverse complement strand
TCTAGTAAAAATTGCATTTCTATGTATGTTAATTCAAGAAAATATGAAGGAAGGCAAATTTCACAATAGAAGAAGGATGAAATACAATGCAAAACTAATCTAAATCCTAATAACTTTCATCCATCTTGAATCAAATAGAAAGAGAAAGCTAATACAAAAAGAAAGAGTTCATAAATTTTTTGAATTTTATATACGTTAACTCAAAAAAGTCTACACACTTCGTTAGAAGTCGGAAATTGATTTCTGAGATTAAATTGTAAACTAGATAAACTCATCTTTAACATAAAATTTTTGAAAAATGTATTGTAATTACAATTAATATGTTCTAAGGCAATAACTCTAGTAAAAAATTGCATTTCTATGTACGTTGATTCAAGAGAATATGAAGGAAGTCAAATTTAGCAATAGAAGAAGGATGAAAGACCAAGAAGAACTAATCCAAATCCTAACAAATTTCATCTATCTTGAATCAAATAGAAAGACAAAGGCAACACAAAAAGAAAGAGTTCATAAAATTTTTGAATTTTATATACGTTAACTCAAAAAAGTCTACACACTTCGTTATAAGTCGGAAACTGATTTCTAAGACTAAATTGTAAACTAGATAAACACATTCTTTCACAGATAAAGTTTGACAAATGTATTGTAATCTCAAATAATATGTTATAAGGCTTTACGTCTAGTAAAAATTGCATTTCTATATACATTGATTCAAGAAAATATGAAGCAGGCAAATTTCACAATAGAAAAAGGATGAAAGACCAAGAAGAACTAATCCAAATCCTAACAAATTTCATCTATCTTGAATCAAATAGAAAGACAAAGGCAACACAAAAAGAAAGAGTTCATAAAAATGTTTAATTTTATATAC
>NW_020651551.1:0-974 GCF_003573695.1 Papaver somniferum | reverse complement strand
CTCCTTCAATTCATGGAAACTCCCAAAATTCATCAAATTTCTCAAAATTCATGAATTTTTCATAAAATCATCAAAATATTATAAAATTAAGAAAAATGCACCACGGGACCGTGGTCACGACCGGCCGGCCATGCCTTGACCACGGCGGTCCCACGCCTCCTCATTCCTTATTTTCTAATTATTTTTCATCATCTCATGGTGTTTTCCTCAGTTTCGTCGAAACCCTAATTTTGGCATATTTTCTCGAATGAATGCTCAATTGCACGCCAGAAAATATCAAAATTCTCAGAACTGATACGCGGACGCCTTGAGGACACGAGCACGCTATCTTGACCGACCAAGATTGGCTCTTTGGCTCACGGAAGCCGGTCCCATCAATTTTCACGGTTTTGACCTAATTTGCACAATTGCTCGTATTAGGTCCAAAAATCTCCCAAACACTTTGGATTTTCATGAAGTGATCGTCAGGCGGTCACGGGACAACCCAAGGCCGGTTTCATGACTCCATGGTCGGTCCTTCGGCTCGTCATAATTAATTAGGTTTTCTCACCTAAGGCTCAGACGAGCATTTTTGAATAAATGATTAAGTCAGCATTTAATCATTCTTCCACCAAAAAATCGTCAACTCTTCAGGAGTTCTTCGTATTTTCTCACGTGAGCATATGGATACTACATGGTTGATCCACGGTCCCATGTAGTCGCTTCCTCCTTCGTCCCACGGTTGAAATTCTGACGAACCATGAATTGATCATCAATTGATCAAATTAGGGTTTCTGAATCCAAGGATCATCATTCCAGATTCTAACCTTAATAATTTTATGACGACTTCATGGTCATTAATTTTATTAATTATGCTCGGTTCAACGACCAGTATTCTAATTAATATTTTTGGTACGCTGCCAATAATCCATCAGACGAGCAACACATGCTCAGACGACCAAATATTCAACAATTCATCACATGAGCAACACTTG
>NW_020651550.1:0-725 GCF_003573695.1 Papaver somniferum | reverse complement strand
GCGCAACTGAAAATACTCTTTCTTCGAAGCATCGTAAGTGGTAACACCAACGTACCATAATTCCTTCAATTCTTCTATAAGGGGTTGTAAATAAACATCGATATCATTTCCCGGTGACTTGGGTCCCGAAATTATCATAGACAAAATGAAGTTTTGCTCTTGCATAACCTCCCATGGTGGTAAGTTGTAGATGATTAGAACCACTGGCCATGTACTATGCGGATTCATCATATTTCCGTAAGGATTCATGCCATCACTTGCTAATGCAAGTCTCACATTCCTAGGGTCAGCTGCAAACGTTGGCTGCCTCTTATCAAAGGTTTTCCATGTCTTCGCATCAGCAGGATGTCTCAAAAGTCCATCATTGATACGTTCTTCAGCATGATATCGCATATCAGTAGCAGGCTGTGGAGACATAAATAACTTTTGATGTCTGGGCTTCAAGTTGAAGTACCTTAGTTGTTTTTCAGGAATCTTCTTCCCTTTCAGTGTCCTTCTATTTTCTGACCCGTTATTAGTATTAGATGAAACGGTTTTCCATCTAGAAACACCACATACCCGACAATCATTTCTATCCGTGTCATCTTTCCAATATAACATGCAATCGTTAGGACAAGCATCGATCTTAGTGTAGCTATGACCTGATGAGTGCCAAATAATGTATATATTTATCCCTTTTTGTTGGCATTTTAACTCATCTTTTGTGCATTAATTCTACATTTTAT
>NW_020651549.1:0-938 GCF_003573695.1 Papaver somniferum | reverse complement strand
GACTAAATTGTAAACTAGATAGACTCATCTTTAACATAAAAAGTTTGAAAAATGTATTGTAATTACAATTAATATGTTCTTAGGCAATACGTCTAGTAAAAATTGCATTTCTATGTACGTTGATTCAAGAAAATATGAAGGAAGTCAAATTTCACAATAGAAGAAGGATGAAAGACCATGCAGAACTAATCCAAATCCTAACAAATTTCATCTATCTTGAATCAAATAGAAAGACAAAGCCAACACAAAAAGAAAGAGTTCATCAAAATGTTGAATATTATATACGTTAGCTCGAAAAAGTCTACACATTTCGTTATAAGTCAGAAATTGATTTCTGAGACTAAATTGTAAACTAGATAGACTCATCTTTAACAGAAAAAGTTTGAAAAATGTATTGTGATTACAATTAATATGTTCTAAGGCAATACGTCTAGTAAAAATTGCATTTTTATGTACGTTGATTCAAGAAAATATGAAGGAAATCTTATTTACAATAGAACAAGAATGAAAGACCATGCAGAACTAATCCAAATCCTAACAAATTTCATCTATCTTGAATCAAATAGAAAGACAAAGCCAACAACAAAAGAAAGAGTTCATAAAAATGTTGAATTTTATATACATTAACTCGAAAAAGTCTACACACTTCGTTATAAGTCGGAAATTGATTTTTGAGACTAAATTGTAAACTAGATAAACTCATCTTTAACAGAAAAAGTTTGAAAAATGTATTGTAATTACAATTAATATGTCTTAAGGCAATACGTCTAGTAAAAATTGCATTTCTATGTACGTTGATTTAAGAAAATATGAAGGAAGTCAAATTTCACAATAGAAGAAAGATGAAATACCATGCATAACTAATCCAAATCCTAACAAATTTCATCTATCTTGAATCAAATAGAAAGACAAAGCCAACACAAAAAGAAAGAGTTCAT
>NW_020651548.1:0-548 GCF_003573695.1 Papaver somniferum | reverse complement strand
AATTTCATAATGTTCTTCACCAACGATGCGAGGTTGGAGCATAGTTGACGTACTATCAAGAGGATCTACTGCTGGATAGATACCTTTTGAAGCTAGTCCTCTTGATAATACAGTAGTAGCATCTAAATGTGCAAATGTTGTGGCAGGGGCAGGGCATAGGACTAATAAGGTTTAAATGGCCCGAATCCATATTCTTCCTCAGTCAGGCTTGGGAATTGAAAAACCTCTTCAATTCGTTTAGGTTTATGCTCTACTCCGGGGAAAGATTTACCCGACCTCTATTTGCACATATAGGACAAATGATCCCAATACCGCTTCTTTTGTTTGATAATACTTTTTTTCATTTTATGTCTTCCGCTTCCCCCAATCACTGGAATAGTATGATGACTCCGTCGATTGATTGGCGGTTTGAGGTCGCTGGTATAATATAGGAATTCTTTATGATACAAAAGGTAATCATACATATTTTACCGATTGGGTTTTTTTGAACGGAGCCTGGATACTTCATTTTATTGGTCCAACCAAGCCAACCATAAATTTTTATAATT
>NW_020651547.1:0-1403 GCF_003573695.1 Papaver somniferum | reverse complement strand
TATTATTATTATCTTATTTTTTCTGACTTATATCTTATTGATCTTTTTTAACAGTGGTTTCACTTATTTTGCTGCATCTGATTAATTGATGTTTATTTGTTTTTTTTTTTAATTTGGTTATTTCTTCAATTATGTAGGGTTTGGATGCTCATGATCAATATGACCTCCAGATTTTACCCTTTATGGGAGAACTACTCTAATCAATAATGTCTTTTTTTGTACGTTGTTGTGTTTGTAGCAATTTCATGATAATAAGCTCAAGAGGCCTAAATCACTTGGGATTCAGCGGTTGTGGTTTCATTAAGTGATAAGAAATTTTGTCCGGAAGTTGTTTATTGATTAACTCATTTATACAACTGTTTTTTCTTTGTCTGGCAGTAATTTATCAATTAACTAATCTATATACCATGTCGGTTTTTGTTTGTCCAGGAAGAATTATGCAGAAAACAACCATGAAACTGTCCAACAGTAAACTTACATCTGTCATAAACGTACATGCGTTTTAGTTGGATTTTTAAATATAAATCCCCAGGCTTCCAACCACACAATGGTACTTTGAATTTCTCCTTCTGTAATAGTAGTTGGTTTTGAATATATTTTCATATGAGCTATGTTCTATATATGCACATTTAGGGAATATTGATTACCTTGATAGTTACTTGGATGAACTTGGCATTAGATATGTAACAAATCAACCAGTTACCTGATTGTTGTAGTTGTGCAAGTTGGAAAATGTTGTGCTATTTTATGCATATCACCATTCTCCTTTCTACAGTTTTGGAACACCGTGGAACATTAAAATGTGAATTTGTATTAAAATATATGAACATTAAAATAGGGTAGGAAGACTTCCTGGGCACAAATTAAGTCATAAGCCTGAGTGTTCATTTATTTTATTTGTTGTTGTCCCGTATGTGGTGGAACCTATGTTTTATATGTGGATCCTCTACGAAAGGAGCATTAGAGACAAAAGAGAATGTGGTAAAATCTCCTGTCTCTGATGCAGGATTAGAGTTGGTGGGATGGATACTACTGAATTAATTCTTCGTTCTCTAATTATATAAACTAAAGAAAAATGCTACATTTAACATGAATAATACATAATAAAATTATTTAATCTCTTTTTTTTATTCATTAGTAAAGAATTGATGCTAACGAGTTTCGAACTCAGGTCACTGATATCATCATCCAATGATTTTACCACTATACTATAATAACATCGGCTAAAATTGTTTAATTTCATACAACTTATGTTCTTGTGTTATGAGCATTATTTTTAATGTAGTGCATACTACTCCAAACTACAATATATAATGTAGTGCGTAATATCCGCCAATGACAACGTGTAGTTTATTGAGTAACATATGTTGTTGAATAGGAGTTTCTGTTAGGGATTTTATTTT
>NW_020651546.1:0-619 GCF_003573695.1 Papaver somniferum | reverse complement strand
TATACACAATTACATATTCAAAACTATATTACTAACATATAACTCACACGCAAAACTGTTAGAGCACTGCTCGGTCGAACTCGCATGCGTTGCTATCTCAAGCATGTTTGTCAATGTTAATGACCAAAACTATAAGTCTTGACTTCTAGCCTGTTTATAAATGTCTTGGACTAAGACATAGATTGTGTAGTTGAGCTTAGATTTCACGGTATTTATCATTTGAAGACGAAGAACTACTAAGGGGAGCTTGTGGAACTTCATCGAAAAAAGGTATGCGGAGACTGAAACTCATCTATCACTTGGAAAGTCTATTTTTATACTATCTCCTATATTGAGACATAATTCGTATTACGATATAGTTTTCTATATACACATTTGAGATTTCGAGTTGATTTTATCTCGCTTACATATTTCTCGAAATATGTGTTGGAAAGCTTTCTCTTAGACCAAGTTCATCTTATACCATGTGAAAATTTCCGACTAACATCTTACATGGCTTGTGTGATATAATCATTTGGTGTAGTCTTGGAATGTTTCATTATGATTATTTCAATATCTTGAAAATTTCTTTGATGCTAATAGTATGTGAAAACGGCTATTGGCATCCTCTAAGAAAGTT
>NW_020651545.1:0-619 GCF_003573695.1 Papaver somniferum | reverse complement strand
TATACACAATTACATATTCAAAACTATATTACTAACATATAACTCACACGCAAAACTGTTAGAGCACTGCTCGGTCGAACTCGCATGCGTTGCTATCTCAAGCATGTTTGTCAATGTTAATGACCAAAACTATAAGTCTTGACTTCTAGCCTGTTTATAAATGTCTTGGACTAAGACATAGATTGTGTAGTTGAGCTTAGATTTCACGGTATTCATCATTTGAAGACGAAGAACTACTAAGGGGAGCTTGTGGAACTTCATCGAAAAAAGTTATGCGGAGACTGAAACTCATCTATCACTTGGAAAGTCTATTTTTATACTATCTCCTATATTGAGACATAATTCGTATTACGATATAGTTTTCTATATACACATTTGAGATTTCGAGTTGATTTTATCTCGCTTACATATTTCTCGAAATATGTGTTGGAAAGCTTTCTCTTAGACCAAGTTCATCTTATACCATGTGAAAATTTCCGACTAACATCTTACATGGCTTGTGTGATATAATCATTTGGTGTAGTCTTGGAATGTTTCATTATGATTATTTCAATATCTTGAAAATTTCTTTGATGCTAATAGTATGTGAAAACGGCTATTGGCATCCTCTAAGAAAGTT
>NW_020651544.1:0-2768 GCF_003573695.1 Papaver somniferum | reverse complement strand
TACTGGTTCGGAGTTTCTGCTATTAGTCTTATTTTCGGCTGCTCCCTCACCAAGATCTTTTTCTATTTATCTCTTTATAGCGTGTCTTTGGTTTAAATACCAAACGATGCGAGCCAAATGTTGCCTTTTTAGTTGGACAACTTTTCGAGATATAATATTTTGAGAATTATGAAAAATTGATTATTTTCATTTAAAGTATCTGAGAGAGGCTCGTTCTTCATCAAGAATTTTTAGCAAGTATTGAATACTTCTTGAAATGACGAGGGTACCAAGTACACCATAATTTTTTCGATATCAACCTATATGTCTTATGCCATGCGTGTTCTAATATAAACCCAGACTATCAAGAAAATACCAAACCACAAGGTATAATTTCGAAACCGAACCTTAAACTATAGGGATCAACCCAAGTGTAGGATTAACGTACAATCTATTTACTTTTAATTATAACTAAACCATCAATTATAATTGTGAAAAGTAAAAGTAAAGACACAACAAGATTTTGTTAACGAGGAAACCGCAAATGCAGAAAAACGACCTAGTCCAGTTTTGAATACTCTTGGAATCTAGACGTTATAAAAAGAATACGACCAACTTTGTAAATTTGATACCAAGTAAACTACCCCTAGTTACCTAATTCCCTTAGTATCCCTGCGCCTACAACCAATATGGCCAACACACGTAAATCCTAAGATAGAGTTCTTTTCTAGAGTATATGTTTTAATTATTGGTAATTAAAACATATATATTTGAAAATCATAATTAAATGTTTTTCAATATTTCGGTATGGGATCACCTTGAGTATCAAGGAATATCTTTGAACAATTAATGATAAGAGTTATATACATGTCCAAATAATATCGACATCTAGAAGTTTCTCTTAGCAAACCATAATTCCCAATTCACACACTACATGAAGATATGTGTGAACTTTGGAAACTCGGTTTTTCTCTTGGGATTGGTTATACCATAACTCACAATTTCAGTTGTGACCAGTTATACCATGCTCCCCAAGATAGGTTGTGACCTGTTACACCATGCTTCGCAAAGTAGCTTGTGATCGGTTACACCTTACTTCCCAAAGTAGCTTGTGATTGGTTACACCTTGCTTCCAATGTAGCTTGTGACCGATTAAACCTTACTTCCCAATATAGCTTGTGATGACTACACCTTGCTTTCCAAATCAGCTTGTGACCGGTTACACCTTGCTACACATTATAGGCTATGAACGGTTATACTTGATTCTCGACATAAGTCAAGATAGGTTCTACCTTGTCATCTTGTATTGGTCATACAAATGATATTCAATAAAGAACCGGACCAACACACTTGATTTCCCTTTCGATTATGAAACAAGTTCATACACCTACTTACTTAAACCAATATAGTAATACATAGTTTCCTAGGATGAAATCACACTTATATCCTTACACATAATCAAGTTACTAAGTATATAGATTATGTTGATGTTCCATTTAAAAAGTTCAAAAGATAAGCTTTATACTTCATAACATAATTCTTTGATACTTTGATCATATGCTATGACCAAGTCTAATCACTAGAGTATTACATATACAACATCGCACGTTATGTTTTCAATATAAAGCGACTTGAAATATACGTTAAGAATGGAAACAAGATCAATTCAATATTACTAACCTCAAGAGGAAGGATGATGTCTTCGTGCAGTCGTTACTTCTTCACATTTTTCAAGTCTTCAGAGTAATACTTGCATGTTTCAACATTCCTAGACTTTTTAGTCTAACCTAAACGACGTTGGCTCTAGTAAATAATCAAGCGACTCAAGATGAGTTTTGATACTAAAATATGACAAACAAACTTGACATATAAACACTTGGTGGGTTCAACCAAGCTATGATCTAACAATCTCCCCCTTTGTAAATTTTAGTGACAAAACTCTATTACATACGGAGATTAACGAATTACAAAATAACTCACTCTTCGTACGCTTGATTCCGAGTTTCAACATCACAATATCCTGCATATATTCTAGTGTTCATCACTTCGCTTTACGGACCTAGATGCTTTCGAAAACAGAACTTGCCAGACTGTGGCTTGACTCATCACCAAGGAAAAATATTTTATTCCATTCCTACTAGACCTGCTATAAAATGAACCATTTTTCAGATTGGTAAACGATAACATTAACTTTCAATGCTTCCTTCATGTGTGTTCATCAGAAGTTTGAGGCTCCTGATTTGAAAATGTTGTTTCTATGAACTTTCTGACAATTTTTAATGTACTAGATCAGTAAAAATTATGTCTAGCCATGTTTATCTACAAGAGCTTTAAAATGTCATGCCTACCTGTCTTAACAAATTTATCATCTAACGTCATACTAAAAATACAGGTATAGTTGCCAGGCGCCAGCAGATAATAGTATCAGTATCGGAATATCGGGAATCAGTGAAAGCACTACTCACACGCAGGTATGCAAGCTTATTCAGTCTTTTTATTGCTGCACAAAGTTGTTTGATAAAATTCCTGAATGATTCGTTCTTTTCCTTCTTTATGAATTTGATCCATATATACAATCTTTATAGCTAAACATTTGTAATATTTCTAGTTAATTTGTTAATGGTTTTATTTTTGTAGGTTATGAATGACAGTCAAATTAGTACCTCTATGTTTCTTGTTCACTTCCTTTGCCCAAAACTTGTCCAAACTGAGTTTTTCATCGTATGTTTCTTCTTACTCTAATGAGCTCTCACCAGCTAATGAGCTACAGTTCAGGGAATATTTGAAAC
>NW_020651543.1:0-292 GCF_003573695.1 Papaver somniferum | reverse complement strand
GAACGCTATAATTTAGCTCAAGAGGTGTCTATTTTGATTGAAAACATGCTATTGATCAGGACCTGTTGGTCAATAGACCCACATGATCTTGATATTTTAGCCAAATTTTGAAGTCTAGGCCACATAAACAAGATTTTTCTACTTAGAGTAGTTTCGAGTGTACATTCGGAAAATACAAACTCGAAAAAACTCGAACGCTATAATTTAGCTCAAGAGGTGTCTATTTTGATTGAAAACATGCTAATTATCAGGACATGTTGGTCTATAGACCCACATGATCTTGATATTTTAT
>NW_020651542.1:0-349 GCF_003573695.1 Papaver somniferum | reverse complement strand
TGGACATCAATACTTACCATCGTCACTATGGTTCACTTATATAATTGTTAGCCAATTTAACTAAGTGATGCTTTTTATCATTCAAAAAATAAAATAAGTACTTTGAAAACATATTTATAGAATTTTTTTTTCATCTTAGTGTTTGGTAAAGATTTCATAAAGTGTACACTTCCAAAATATATCAATTTTAAAAGTGGGGAGAAGGAGCTTTTAAAAGCTTCAAGCAAATGCTATAGTTCACCCTAGTTTCATATTTTATTTTTCAATTCTATCCCATCTTTTTTATAACTGACAAAAATTATCCTTGAATTTATATATGATCGCCAATTTTTATTCGTTATATTTTATT
>NW_020651541.1:0-693 GCF_003573695.1 Papaver somniferum | reverse complement strand
TTTTTTTTTGCTGTAACTATTTATGTCTGCTTATTTTCTGTATCTTGTCTTATACTTTTCCATGTTGCTTTTTGTTTCTTATTTATAATTAGTTTTAATGCTTTCTTAATCCTTTAACAACTAGTTTAGCGTTTTTAACTTGAACTAATCCGAACATCAGCTAGTTCAGTGTTCTAATGACATCATTTCAGGTTCACTACATTACATTGAACATTAGGATTCTGGGTGTTTTCCTATTATGTGAAGTCTGGAATGCTAGATAATATAGTAGACGTTGACATTTAAGTTGTGTTGATACTTAGCCGTCACTTTAAGTCTCTTGTTTGGTTATAGTGAACATTAATACCCAGTTCCTTATTTACAATTTTCAGATCTAGTTAGTTGTGTTTATTGATTAATATATGTTTTATTAGTTAGGTTAATATCTATTTTATTAGTTGGACTCACCTTTTACAGTTTTCATAGCTTTTAGGTTCAGATTATCTGGTTTTGATCTTGTTTTACCAACTCATATGTTGTGTGCCTATATTATCTTTTTAAGTGGCGTATTGTTAGCATTTCCAGAGAATTTTTTTGATGGGGGCGTTTTTTGAAGGGGGCATGGGGGACAAATGACATGTTGACACATGTCTCACATATTAATGAATTATGTTTCCAAAAATATTAAAGAAGTGTTTTTTGGAGAGAAAATTG
>NW_020651540.1:0-972 GCF_003573695.1 Papaver somniferum | reverse complement strand
GACTTAATTCTGAGAGTATCCAATTATGGACTAGGTCCCGGGGTTTTCTGCATTTGCGTTTTCCTCGTTAACAAAATCTTGTTGTGTCATTTACTTTTCCTTTCCACAATCACACAAACATTAACCCCGTATTACTTGATATTGATCTTATAGAGTTTGGTTAATTCTGAACCTATTATCAAGTAATCACACTTTGATTGTTGTATATTGTCTCGATCTAGTGTTCATAGACGATCACACAAAGTGTGAATACCAATTTGTAGTATTGTCTCGACTTTTTCCATATACAATCACTTTCGGTAAGAGGATTTATAGGTGGATAATTTAAAGATTATGGTGTATTTGGGTACACTCGTCTTTTCATACATAGTTAAGTTTCCTTTCTTGATTGATGAAAGAGATTCTTTAAGGTGAATAAGATGTGCATCACTCTTAGATGCAAAAATATCTTCAAGCTTGGACCAAATTGTATAGGAAGAATCACGCGCCTTAACCTTGGCTAATATTGGAGCAGTGATGAAAGACAAAATCCAACCGAAAAGAAGTTTGTCAGTACGCCTCCAAGACAAAAATAACGGATTATGGATTCCTTTAACAAGGGTTGGAGGACTTTCAATAGAACCATCGACATACTTTTCTAAATCCTAGTGTTACATCATTGCTCGGTTGAACTCGCATGCGTTGCTATCTCAAGCATGTTTGTCAATGTTAGTGATCAAACCTATAAGTCTTGATTTCTAGTATACTATAGCTAAGGTCTCGGACTAGGATAGAAAGTGTAGTTGAGCTCAAGAACTTCATGGAAATCATCATGCAAGACGAATGACTATTCAAGGAACTGGTGGATCTTCATCGACTAAAAGGTATGTGGAGACTTGAACTTATCTATCACTCAAAAGTCTATTTTATCTCTTATCTTGAGACAAAAGTCGTTTTGCTATATAGCCTTTGATTATACACATTTGGTATTTC
>NW_020651539.1:0-718 GCF_003573695.1 Papaver somniferum | reverse complement strand
AATAACTACTGTTCCTGGTGTTCCTCTCGACGTTGTAATTATTTCTGTTGTCAGTAGTGTTGACAATGATGATGTTCCTATTTATGCTGATGTTATTCCTGGTGTTCCTCTAGACGCTGTAATCAGTAGCGTTAAGGATGCTGATGTTCCTGCTTATGCTGATGTTCCTACTGTAAATGATGATGCTCCTGCTTCTATTATTAAAATTATTGATGAAGATCGTCCCGATGTTCCGGATATGGAAGATAATCAAAAAGTTAACAAGCATGATCTTAACAAGCATGTGGAGCCTGATGAAGCAGAAAATGACAAATCTGAGGATGACAAGGCGCCCAAGCCTGCTGGTTGGAGTGATCAAGTTCACCTCAATATTGCAAGAATAATTGTTTGAATATGGGGGATGGTTCATTTGATATGTTTTTTTTAATGATATGGTTTGATTTATAGATTTCATTTTGTGGACGCTTTGAAAGTTGTTTTCGTTTCTTGTTTCGTTTGCTAATTTTGTCATTTAGAAGAAGGTGATGTTTATGAATTATTTTATTATTTAGGTATTGGAATCATGAAATAAATCAGATAATTATTTACAAGTTCATAGAGTTTACAGAATGCAGTATACTCTTGCAAATTTATTTATTTATGAGGTGTGCATTCTTTTGGAAAAATAAATATAATTAGCTGAAAGAACAGAGGAAATGTAGAAAAATACAGTCCCCCC
>NW_020651538.1:0-587 GCF_003573695.1 Papaver somniferum | reverse complement strand
AAGTCCGGACAGCTAGCTAGATTTCGACCTTGGTTCTTAGCCTGAGAAACTATCTCTTGGTGATTATTAGTCATAACATCCGATCTTTCTTTACACATGTGTAGATACACTTTACACTCTTATCACATGTCTTTATTTGTTATCAGTGCTAGGATTGTGCCTTTGATAGCTAGATTGACATCTCCATTTTGCTGTGAGCTTAAACTGACTTGCACATGTCACATTTGATGGAATCTGAGCTTATATTTTGACCTAGAACTTTGTAGGTACGTTCTAAGCAAACCTTCACGAGACTTCACTCGTCCACTAGGGACACTTAGTGGTTTAAAAGGCTTATTGCATTCGCTAAATGCAATCGAGAGACCAGCGACAGTGGTATAGGTAGGATTTCCTTAGTTTTGTTTTACTTGAGGACAAGTAAAATTCAGGTTTGGGGGTATTTGATGAATGCTAAAAAATTCATATTTCTATCTATTTTTCTTGGCATTTAACTCATCTTTTGTGCATTAATTCTACATTTTATCCCATATTCTGTGTTTTCGTTGTTTTCAAGAATAAATACTTTTCTTAATTAATTTTGCATTTTT
>NW_020651537.1:0-436 GCF_003573695.1 Papaver somniferum | reverse complement strand
CTAAGACACGTGAAACCCATCTGATTGTTGTAAGAAATACTGCAACATGATGTATGCAATGCCATGCCATGATACTAGGATACCTTTGCCATGTTAATATCTGTAATCATGTATAGTGTTTATATTCTCTGACGGTTCTACAGGTTAATGATACTTCCTAAAAAGCCCATACATTCACAACTGCGAAACTCTTTTGGTAAATCTTTTTGGATACAAAATACTTTTCCTTAATCTTTTTTTTTACCGAATTTTAAGAATGAATCTGAAATGAAAAAGATGTTAGTTAACACTTAATGCTGACAAGTCATTGGTATAACTGCATTACGCAACATTTATGGAAAATGTAAAACCAACTTTTATTCTAGAAGTGTATCCAAGGAATGCAGATGGCAATGCAGTTTTCCAGTTACACAAGACCTGCAGTAGATGGACCTAT
>NW_020651536.1:0-896 GCF_003573695.1 Papaver somniferum | reverse complement strand
CATTGGATATAATAAGAGATTGTGGACACTCAATTCTTGATTGTATTGGAAGCTTAGTTTAAAACCGAGACTTGGATTTAAAGTTGAAATCTGTGTTATAGTTTACATTGGAGTAAATGTGGGATTTTGTTTTTGTTAAGTTATGAAGATTGTACGCATTTGGATTTGAGTTTACAAATATTTTTGCATATTGCTGTTGTGCCTTGGAAGTGGTATGTAAAGTGCCATAGATTCATTTTCTTAGTATGTCAGTACTAAGAAATTGTGAGAATTTCCTTTCTTTAGCTTTGCTGAGTAAAATTTCGAAATATCCTTGTATATATGTTCGTGTATTTGAGTATGATTTCGAAATTTTATATATGTTAGTGTTGAGAATGAATTTACTGGATGAGAACAATTGAATTTCTAGGCAGGTTGTTTGTTGTGCATCTGCTCCTTTATCTAGTACCCTGAACATGTGAGAGTGTTGATCTCTGTTCTATATATTTCGTAAAGCAATTACTTGGTTCAGTTCTTGTGGCTTGTTTAACATAAATGTATGGTTTATCATATTGGAAGTTGGAACATTTGATGTAACAGGATTAAAAAAAATTGCCTATCAGTTTTATGAGACTGACAGATATAAAAAATTTCAGTGACTTAGCTGGTTAACCAAAAACCGAATGGTTTTATACAAAACCGAGTTGGAACCGAACCGAACAAAACCGAACTACCTTAATGGTTTCATTGGTTTTCATTATTAGAAAACCGAGTACTTTGGTTTCGGTTTTGGTTTTGTCAAAAATCGATGAAAACCGAACCATGTGCAGCCCTAATTACCACTACCTTTTCCACCAACATCACTACCGCCACCACCCACCAGCTGCATGCACCATCACTCACAACTACCACCCTAA
>NW_020651535.1:0-668 GCF_003573695.1 Papaver somniferum | reverse complement strand
TTAGACTGGCCCATTTCCAAAGCTTCTAACCTTCTAGATAAAGCAGCAAACTTAGCATCTGAACCAAAACTTGTATCTACCACATTGGTGCTACTTCTATTGACTAAGAGTCTTTTAGGGGGTTCAACACAAGATTCCCACTGTTGGGATTTTTCAGCGATAGCTCCTAAGAAGGCAAAAGCATCATCAGCATTTTTACTAGTGAACTCACCAGCGCACATAGACTCAACCATGGCTTTGGTCGAATAATCTAAACCATCATAAATAATCTGTACAAGTTTCATATTATCAAATCCATGGTGAGGACACTGAGATAGGAGATCATTGAATCGCTCTAAAAACCTATAAAGAGACTCTCCCTCTTGTTGCACACTAGCACTAATTTTCTGCCTAACAGCTGCAGTTTTATGCTTAGGGTAGAATTTCATATAGAAGGCAGCGATAAGTTCCTGCCATGTTTCTATGGATTCATACGGTAGGTTGTTAAGCCAGGTCTTGGCTTTATCTCTCAAAGAAAAGGGAAACATATTAAGTTTCAAGAATTCATCGGTAAGGTCCTTTATCCTAATTGTCCCACAGATTTCCTCAAAGTCCCTAATATGAAAATAAGGGTTCTCATCATCTTTTCCTAAGAATATAGGGATCATCTGAAGAATACTAGGTTTTAT
>NW_020651534.1:0-2417 GCF_003573695.1 Papaver somniferum | reverse complement strand
GATCTTGCATCTTCTATCGTACGAGTACAATCATATTGATTGGCTTGAGATTGATATCTCCGATAGGCAAGATATAAAAAGTAATCACAAACATCTTCGTCTCATTGTTTGTGATTCCGCAACATCTTGTTTCGCTACCATACGATTAAGATTGTTGTGAGGTGATTGATAACTCTAGGCTGTTCTTCGGGAATATAAGACCGGATTATCAATTGGTTCCTGTTCACCTTGATTATTATCAAAAGACGGAACAAAAGCTTTAGGGTTTATCTGTGGCAGACAGATTGATCCTTTGATATACTTGTCTGTGTGAGACATATTTGTTTATTGTCAAAGCCTGCGATTTTGGATCGTAGCAACTCTTAGTTATGGGTGAGATCAGCTAAGGGAATCAAGTGCGCAGTATCCTGCTGGGATCAGAGGCGTAGGAGCATAGTTGTACATTGGATCAGTGGGAGATTGATTGGGGTTCAACTACAGTCCAGTCCGAAGTTATCTTGGAGTAGGCTAGTGTCTGTAGCGGCTTAATACAGTGTGTGTTCAATCTAGACTAGGTCCCGGGGTTTTTCTGCGTTTGTGGTTTTCTCGTTAACAAAATTCTGGTGTCTGTGTTTTTCTATTTCCGCATTATATTGTTTATCTTTATAATTGAAATATCACAGGTTGTGCGTTAGAATCAATCAATTGGAAATCCGACCTTTGGTTGTTGATTGGAATTTATTGATACTTGAACATTAATCTTTGGTACCGTTCAAGTTATCTCTCTAGTATTTGATAAAGACTCGCAGATTTCTATTTTCTTGAGTATAGATCAAATCAAGAGATTGAGATATTAACTCTTTGATATACTTTTTATCTAGATTGAGTCTGACTGTCTAGTTGATTCTCTAGAAATTATATTGGAGTTTGTCCATACAGATTGTTAATCGAAATATTGGGTGTGGTTGTTGTACCCCCCGCTTTTTCAATTGGTATCAGAGCAGGCAAACACGTTCAAGACCTTAAAAGTCTGTGTTTGTAGCGATCTGACTATATGGACGAGTCTATCTGTAATAACGTACCAGTTCATAAATTACCAGATGATTCTGAAAGATTTGATTCACCTGAGAGAACTGCCACATCTAAGTCAATATCTAAACATTCTCTTGATGTAAAAACTGTTGATTGGGAAACACTCCTAGAAGAACAGCTGGATGAACTTTCTGATGAAGGTGATTCAGATATTGATAGAGATGTTGATGAGGAATTCTCAGAGTATGTTAAGTTTTTGGATTCGTGAAAATGAAGAAGATTACAACTTCTCATGCCACACCTCTTCTGACTCCTCTCTATCGAGAAAACAAGAAATTGAGAAGATGTTACGTAGGTGTTTATTTTTCGAATCGTTCTAACGAATCGATCCTCAAGAATTCTGAGGAAAACCTACGTATGAAGTCACTTTAATGTGATAATCTTTGTCAAAAGTACTTTTTGTTGGAAGAGAAACTTGCAGAATCTGAAGCAAAGCGTAACTCTCAACAAATTAGTTTTGATGACAGAGAAAGTGCTTGTCTTGTTCGAGAAAAACGCCTTGAGGCTGATTTAACTGCTGCTCTTGATAAAATCAAGATGTTGGAAGATGACTTGAAAAAGTTCAATACTAATTCAAGCAAATTAACTGATAAGAACGTATGTTCTACATTTTATACCCATATTTATATTGGTTAGGACTAACAATATTATTTTAGTGCTTTTGTAGAAAATACGACCAATTCCGATCATCCGGAAAATAAATGGCTAAATGGAAGAGAATATGGTGTTTGTTTCAAAAATCGCCAAAGCTGCTGATGGCACCAGAGCCATGCTGAGTTAATTAGTTCGTGGAGATACCAAGCCAACCACTTTTACTGTCAGCACCACCAAACTGTCTTATTGTACCAAAGGAGCTAAGAAAATGTGAGGGGACGTGGTGTTATTGGGTCAAGGATAGTGGATGACAATGTGTCATTTAATTCCACCACGTATCAATTCCCATATTTCAACAGGAGAGAAAACTTCAGTCCATTCCATTTTCTTTTGGTTTTATTTCGTCATCTTGGTGAATACCGAGCTCAGTGTATATGAGATGGAGCAGCAGCGAGCAAAGAAGAATGGGAGCTGATTCATGAGATAAGGAACGGTAGTGGAAGTTGGTACTATCTGGAACAAATGGTTCATCCTCTACTGTGAGCTTTTGGTTCTCGATTTCGACAGAAGATTTTGGTCGAACTGAGATTTCAAGCTATTGATAGTGAGGAGAAGATTGGGTACGGATTGAAGTGCAGACTGAAAGGCGTTTGGTCGAGTTCAGGCTGCAAGAACTTGGCCATTTACAGTGGCAAGAGGATGTTGTCAACACCAACAGGAGCAGGTAACTTGGGAAGTGGTGTTAAACCGAT
>NW_020651533.1:0-492 GCF_003573695.1 Papaver somniferum | reverse complement strand
TTTGTTAATAGTTATGATAATCAATCAACAAGGATATGGAATCAATCAAAATCAAAAAATATCTATATCCCTAAGAATTCTGCTGCTAACCCTAATGCTTCCGTGTTTGGAAGGCAGCTCGAAGAAACAAACACTTCAAACCCTAACGCTCCAATTCCTAGCGCGTTTAGGAATCATGGTGCAAATCCTGCAGCGATTAGGAAGGTGTTAGAGACGGACAATCATGGTGCGTCTAGGAAGGAAGATGGAAATCATAGCTCGTTTAGGAAACCAGGTGATGATGGTGTTATGGAAGGATCCTATGCAGCTATATTAAAGAGACGAACCCATGTTTTATCAAAGATTGATGCCGAAACACTTTCTCATCCTCCAATTTTTTCTACAACAAATAATGATGTTTTGATCAAGATCCCACGTGACACTCATACAAGGATTAAGGCTGTGTGGAGATTTAGTTTGGTTGGTCGTTTGGTTTTTTTCAAAACCTTAAAA
>NW_020651532.1:0-573 GCF_003573695.1 Papaver somniferum | reverse complement strand
GCATATAAAATTCAACATTTTTATGAACTATTTCTTTTTGTGTTGGCTTTGTCTTTCTATTTGATTCAAGATAGATGAAATTTGTTTGGATTTGGATTCGTTCTGCATGGTCTTTCATCCTTCTTCTATTGTGAAATTTGACTTCCTTCATATTTTCTTCAATCAACGTACATAGAGATGCAATTTTTACTAGACGTATTGCTTTTGAACATATTAATTGTAATTACAATACATATTTCAAACTTTTTCTGTTAAAGATGACTTTATCTAGTTTACAATTTAGTCTCAGAAATCAATTTCCGACCTATAACGAAATGTGTAGACTTTTTTGAGTTAACGCATATTAAATTCAACATTTTTATGATCTCTTTCTTTTTGTGCTATCTTTGTCTTTCTATTTGATTCAAGATAGATGGAATTTGTTAGGATTTGGATTAGTTCTGCATGGTATTTCATCCTTCTTCTATTGTGAAATTTGACTTGCTTCATATTTTCTTGAATCCACGTACATAGAAATGCAATTTTACTAGACTTATTGCCTTAGAACATATTAATTGTAATTACAATACATTT
>NW_020651531.1:0-372 GCF_003573695.1 Papaver somniferum | reverse complement strand
AAATTAGGGGAAATGTTAGTTGTACATTAGCTGTCATCCACTATGTAAACACCTATATAAAGAGAAAGGCAAGAGAGAGAAAGGGGAGAGATAATCAGAAAGAGAGACACACTTTAGGAGAGGATACATTCTGTAGAGAAAGAAAGTAGAATTGGTTGTATTATTATTATCTCCTTCTTCTTCCTCCTTCAAGAACCTAGATCTCCAAATACTCATTAATGGAGTCTTCATGTAATCAAGATGTAATTACAAATAATCATAGTAAAACCTTACCCCGTGGATGTAGATCAAATTGATCGAACCACGTAAACCTTGTGTCTCTTTACAATTTTAGCATTCTTATCATCATTTTTATGTTTAGATCTACAAATT
>NW_020651530.1:0-293 GCF_003573695.1 Papaver somniferum | reverse complement strand
CAAGATTTTCTACTTAGAGCAGTTTCGAGTGTACATTCGAATAATACACACTCGAAAAGACTCGAACGCTATAATTTAGCTCAAGAGGTGTCTATTTTGATTGAAACCATGCTAATTATCAGGACATGTTGGTCTACAGACCCACATAATCTTGATATTTTAGCCAAGTTTTGAAGCCGAAGCCTCATAACCACGAATTTGCTACTTAAAGTAGTTTCGAGTGTACATTCGAATAATACACACTCGAAAAGACTCGAACGCTATAATTCAGCTCAACAGGTGTCTATTTTTAT
>NW_020651529.1:0-269 GCF_003573695.1 Papaver somniferum | reverse complement strand
TCATGAAGCGTCTAGTTGTTCAGCTGCGGGACTTCAGAAGGAAATTATATAATAATCATGTAAAACCCTTCCTGGAAAGACCGGACAAACTAAAAACTTTCCCCAGAAAGTACGAAACGGTAATGGACCAAAAATACTGGGACGAATACCTTAAGTATGTACTAGAATCGCATATATTTAAGGTATGGAATACACATTGCTTTTTCTAATTTGTGTTTCGTTCTTATTGTCTATCCCAGCATACTAATGAAATTATTTTTATTTCCTCT
>NW_020651528.1:0-427 GCF_003573695.1 Papaver somniferum | reverse complement strand
AAATTCTGGTATGCATATGCGGTTATCAATTCGTCATTTTTGTTGTCGAAATGTGAGTCTGTGATGAACATAAATTAGTTGTTATTGCAGTTTCATTATGAGGTGCCCCATGAATATAAGCAAGCGGTCATGAAGCGTCTACATGTTCAGCTGCGGGACTTCAGAAGGAAATCGTACAACAATCATGTAAAACCCTTCCTGGAAATGCCGCACAAACTAAGAACTTTCCCCAAAAAGTACGAAACGGTAATGGACCAAGAGATCTGGGACAATTACCTTAATCATGTACTAAAATCGGCTATATTTAAGGTATGGAATACACATTGCTTTTTCTGATTTTGTGTTTCGTTCTTATTGTCTATCCCATCATACTAATGAAATTATTTTTATTTCCTCTGCAAGAAAAATTCGGAGAGGGGAAAAAAGG
>NW_020651527.1:0-2834 GCF_003573695.1 Papaver somniferum | reverse complement strand
TAACCGAACTGTGTTGTTGTGGCAACTATGTTGAGTTCCAAAATAACCGAACTTAGCCAATAGAGTTCGGTTTGTTCGCAAAAAATTTTAAAACTACAAAGTAACCGAACTTAGCCAATAGACGATGGAACTTCACATTTTTTTTGTTTGTTAAGTTCGGTAACTTCACAATTTTATCGCAGAAACCGAACTCAGAGTTTGGTTGGTTAGCTGTTAGGTTCAAGTTTGCGAAATAACCGAACTTTGTAAACTTATATACTCTTATATTACGTAAAGTTCGGTGAGAACCAACCGAACATAACGCTGTAACTCCTAGAAATTATTAGAGCGTTCGGTAACCTGCGTGTTTGGAACAAGTAACCGAATTACACTTTCAGATAGTTCGGTTACTTGTTCATCTCACGGGGCAACTGAACTATAGCTTCAGATGAGTTCGGTTACTTGTTCTTCATATAAAGTAACCGAACTACAGCTTCAGATGAGTTCGGTTACTTGTTCTTTATATAAAGTAACCGAACTGTTCAAAATCCAGTTCAAATCCGGATCATTTTGAAGATTAACAAATATTCTAGGAGAGGATGGAGATGAAGAATCAGATGAGTTTTCATCATTTGAATACTCAAACTTAGTGAATTGGAAAAAAAAATTATTTTCCATGTTTTTCTCCTTCATCTTCTCTAACTCTACTCTCTCAATAATTCTACTCAACTAATAATAAACCCATCTTTTAATTTAATCTCACTAATTGTTTTTAACTAAATCATTCACTAATCATAACCTAAAATTAATTAAGAGGATAGATTAGGTATTAAATAAATAACTAGATATGGGGTAACCTAGAATTACTTCTAATGCCTTTACCCAAATTAAATTCATCCTAACAATTGGACATGCTACGACTTCACCTCCCCAATTTCATTTCTTAATCAATAATTCAAGAGTTCACAACACAAAATCACCACTCCCCCAAGTCAACATTTTGTACCTAAAAATAGCTCCCATGCCGACATAAATCATCCCTTAAATTTGTTGATGTCGTTCCACCCAAGCCCTTTGCAAATAACTGCTGCAATATTAATGACTTCCTGTAACATCAACCCATCAATCTGATTCTTCCAGTAACATCATTTTTATATAAACCTTCCATCCACACCTCCACTTACTTCAATCGTTATGAGTTCACGCCTAAATCAAACGTTGTTGTTGCCGGCTCTCGGATCAACTGGCTAATATTTTCATGTTAGGGATTGTTGATTAAGATAAAAGTCATGGAATTGGCGGTGCTGGTGGCTATGTTGGTGATGGTGGAGGTGCTGATGTGACGGTGGAATTGTTGCTGCTGGTGTTGGTCATGGAGCCGGCGGTGGAATTGAACAGAAAGAGACTTTGGTCGAGTCGAGAATAAGAATGCAAGAGAATGAAAAAGTTTTACTTTTCTCGTACAAGGAGGGGTATCTAGGTAGCTTAAAACACATATTATACTTTTAGTTTGGTTAGAATATCCAAATTGGACATTATAACCATGAATTTTGAATTTTTGGTTATTTAAAAGGTGGTCATATTTTGCTTGTTTTTTAGATCCAGGAATTCAAATTCAAGAGCTAATTAACCAAAAAACTGTAAAATCTTCCCACGTACGCCGCAGAATTAGTTTACACCGGTCGAATTTCTGTCAGAAATTACAGTCAGTCATAAAATTCGTGTGAGCCGTTAAATTTAATGTTGAGAACAGATGAACGACTGCAATTAAACCCTAATCCGAATAGGCTACATCTCAAAACCTTATAAGCAGAGAATAGTTTCCCTTGTTTCTCCTCCGCCTCCGTCTGTCCAGAGAGAAAACATATCCAAAACCTAACGCTCAAAATCAACAACATCAGACTCCCGTATGTTCTTCTTTTACATGATCCGTCATCACCAGAAGCAGAAACATCAACCATCAACAACAACTTCCCAACCCAATGATTTCTACTCTCAAAAAAATATGATACTTTGTGCTTCTTTCTTTACCAAATCTTTAGATTCTTTCTAGCAATTCTCACTCTTCACAAACAAGTTATTCTCTTCTCCTTGCTTTTTAATCTAGATGGATGACAGGGTCTCCTGTTGCTGGAGTTCAATTGGCAGCCGTTTTACCGTAAAGATACATTCATGTTTGTAAGTAAAAATCAGCTTATTTAGTGATGGTCCTATGGGTTATAGTAGTTTGGTTATATTTGCATCTGGTCTCTGAATATAGTTTGATTGGTTATATGTATCGTGCCCAATGAGTATGAATGGATCCTGGGGAAGTAGAGATCTCATTTATAAAACATGAGTTTTTAGGAGCATAGGGTTGCAAAAATGTAAAATCCATCCTCAAGCCTAAAACTTATATCTTTTTATTTTTGATCGATCAAAAGGAATTATAATAAGAAGCATACAAGCCGTGCTCTGGCGAATACAACCAAAAGAGGGTGAACAACCCTAACCAAAGAGAGAGCAAAAAGAAAAAACTAAAAGCCAAAAAAATCCAGCGATGAGTAAATAGCAACAAAGGCCTCTTGATAAACCTAAAGCTAAACAACCAACGGTACTTGCAAACTAAAACAAAAGCGCAAGCTACATTTAAGTATTACTTTCATCAACTTCTTCCACGATTCACTACACCAAATCTAGGATTTACTAACAATGTGCTTCCTAACTAATTTTTTTATGGTAACACAAATGATGCATTATGATTCTAGTAAACCTTATAAAGAGTTAGCAAATTAATCAATAGTTACTATAATTAGGAATTAACTTATAAAAACTAAATAACTATTCAAAGTGTGAGTTCTTTAGTTATACAAAAC
>NW_020651526.1:1310254-1352037 GCF_003573695.1 Papaver somniferum | reverse complement strand
AGCTAAATTATAGCGTTCGAGTCTTTTCGAGTGTGTATTTTTCGAATGTACACTCGAAACTACTCTAAGTAGAAAATTCGTGTTTATGAGGCCTAGGCTTCGAAACTTGGCTCAAATATCAAGATCATGTGGGTCTATAGACCAACATGTCCTGATAATTAGCATTTTTTCAATCAAAATAGACATCTCTTGAGCTAAATTATAACGTTCGAGTCTTTTCGTGTGTGTATTTTTCGAATGTACACTCGAAACTGCTCTAAGTAGACAAATCTTATTTATGAGGCCTAGACTTCAAAATTTAGCTAAAATATCAAGATCATCTGGGTCTATAGACCAACATGTCCTGATTATTAGCATGTTTCCAATAAAAATATACATCGGTTGAGCTAAATTATATCGTTCGAGCCTTTTCGAGTGTGTATTATTCGAATGTACACTCGAAACTGCTCTCTAAGTAGAAAATTCGTGTTTATGAGGCCTAGGCTTTAAAAATTAGCTAACATATCAAGATCATGTGGGTCTATAGACCAACATGTCCTGATCATTAGCATGTTTCCAATCAAAATAGACACCTCTTGAGCTAAATTATAGCGTTCGAGTCTTTTCGAGTGTGTATTTTTCGAATGTACACTCGAAACTGCTCTAAGTAGAAAATTCGTGTTTATGAGGCCTGGGCTTAGAAACTTGGCTAAAATATCAAGATCATGTGGGTCTATAGACCAACATGTCCTGATCATTAGCATGTTTCCAATCAAATTAGACACCTCTTGAGCTAAATTATAGCGTTCGAGTCTTTTCGAGTGTGTATTTTTCGAATGTACACTCGAAACTACTATAAGTAGAAAATTCGTGTTTATGAGGCCTAGGCTTCAAAACTTGGATGAAATATCAAGATCATGTGGGTCAATAGACCAACATGTCCTGATAATTAGCATGTTTTCAATCAAAATAGACATCGGTTGAGCTAAATTATAGCGTTCGAGTCTTTTCGAGTGTGTATTTTTCGAATGTACACTCGAAACTGCTCTAAGTAGAAAATTCGTGTTTATGAGGCCTAGGCTTCGAAACTTGGCTCAAATATCAAGATCATGTGGGTCTATAGACCAACATGTCCTGATAATTAGCATTTTTTCAATCAAAATAGACATCTCTTGAGCTAAACTATAACGTTCGAGTCTTTTCGTGTGTGTATTTTTCGAATGTACACTCGAAACTGCTCTAAGTTGACAAATCTTGTTTATGAGGCCTAGATTTCAAAATTTTGCTAAAATATCATGATCATCTGGGTCTATAGACCAACATGTCCTGATCATTAGCATGTTTCCAATCAAAATAGACACCTCTTGAGCTAAATTATAGCGTTCGAGTCTTTTCGAGTGTGTATTTTTCGAATGTACACTCGAAACTGCTCTAAGTAGAAAATTCGTGTTTATGAGGCCTGGGCTTAGAAACTTGGCTAAAATATCAAGATCATGTGGGTCTATAGATCAATATGTCCTGATCATTAGCATGTTTTCAATCAAATTAGACACCTCTTGAGCTAAATTATAGCGTTCGAGTCTTTTCGAGTGTGTATTTTTCGAATGTACACTCGAAACTACTATAAGTAGAAAATTCGTGTTTATGAGGCCTAGGCTTCAAAACTTGGATAAAATATCAAGATCATGTGGGTCAATAGACCAACATGTCCTGATAATTAGCATGTTTTCAATCAAAATAGACACCTCTTGAGATAAATTATAGCGTTCGAGTCCTTTCGAGTGTGTATTTTTCGAATGTACACTCGAAACTACTCTAAGTAGAAAATTCGTGTTTATGAGGCCTAGGCTTCAAAACTTGGATAAAATATCAAGATCATGTGGGTCTATAGACCAACATGTCCTGATCAATAGCATGTTTCCAATAAAAATAGACACCGGTTGAGCTAAATTATAACGTTCAATTCTTTTCGAGTGTGTATTATTTGAATGTACACTCTAAACTGCTCTAAGTAGAAAATTCGTGTTCATGAGGCCTAGGCTTCAAAAATTGGCTAACATATCAGGATCATGTGGGTCTATAGACCAACATGTCCTGATCATTAGCATGTTTCCAATCAAAATAGACACCTCTTGAGCTAAATTATAGCGTTCGAGTCTTTTCGAGTGTGTATTTTTCGAATGTACACTCGAAACTGCTCTAAGTTGACAAATCTTGTTTATGAGGCCTAGATTTCAAAATTTTGCTAAAATATCAAGATCATCTGGGTCTATAGACCAACATGTCCTGATCATTAGCATGTTTCCAAACAAAATATACACCTCTTGAGCTAAATTATAGCGTTCGAGTCTTTTCGAGTGTGTATTTTTCCAATGTACACTCGAAACTGCTCTAAGTAGAAAAATCTTTTTTATGTGGCCTAGCCTTCAAAATTTGGCTAAAGTATCAAGATCATGTGGGTCTATAGACCAACATGTCCTGATCATTAGCATGTTTCCAATCAAAATAGACACCTCTTGAGCTAAATTATAGCGTTCGAGTCTTTTCGAGTGTGTATTTTTCGAATGTACACTCGAAACTACTCTAAGTAGAAAATTCGTGTTTATGAGGCCTAGGCTTCAAAACTTGGATAAAATATCAAGATCATGTGGGTCTATAGACCAACATGTCCTGATCAATAGCATGTTTCCAATCAAAATAGACACCTCTTGAGCTAAATTATAGCGTTCGAGTCTTTTCGAGTGTGTATTTTTCGAATGTACACTCGAAACTGCTCTAAGTTGACAAATCTTGTTTATGAGGCCTAGATTTCAAAATTTTGCTAAAATATCAAGATCATCTGGGTCTATAGACCAACATGTCCTGATCATTAGCATGTTTCCAAACAAAATATACACCTCTTGAGCTAAATTATAGCGTTCGAGTCTTTTCGAGTGTGTATTTTTCGAATGTACACTCGAAACTGCTCTAAGTAGAAAAATCTTTTTTATGTGGCCTAGACTTCAAAATTTGGCTAAATTATCAAGATCATGTGGGTCTATAGACCAACATGTCCTGATCATTAGCATGTTTCCAATCCAAATAGACACCTCTTGAGCTAAATTATAGCGTTCGAATCTTTTCGAGTGTGTATTTTTCGAATGTACACTCGAAACTACTCTAAGTAGAAAATTCGTGTTTATGAGGCCTAGGCTTCAAAACTTGGATAAAATATCAAGATCATGTGGGTCAATAGACCAACATGTCCTGATAATTAGCATGTTTTCAATCAAAATAGACATCGGTTGAGCTAAATTATAGCGTTCGAGTCTTTTCGAGTTTGTATTTTTCGAATGTACACTCGAAACTGCTCTAAGTAGAAAATTCGTGTTTATGAGGCCTAGGCTTCGAAACTTGGCTCAAATATCAAGATCATGTGGGTCTATAGACCAACATGTCCTGATAATTAGGATTTTTTCAATCAAAATAGACATCTCTTGAGCTAAATTATAACGTTCGAGTCTTTTCGTGTGTGTATTTTTCGAATGTACACTCGAAACTGCTCTAAGTAGACAAATCTTGTTTATGAGGCCTAGACTTCAAAATTTAGCTAAAATATCAAGATCATCTGGGTCTATAGACCAACATGTCCTGATCATTAGCATGTTTCCAACAAAAATATACATCGGTTGAGCTAAATTATAACGTTCGAGTCTTTTCGAGTGTGTATTTTTCGAATGTACACTCGAAACTGCTCTAAGCAGAAAATTCGTGTTTATGAGGCCTAGGCTTCAAAAATTGGCTAACATATCAAGATCATGTGGGTCTATAGACCAACATGTCCTGATCATTAGCATGTTTCTAATCAAAATAGACACCTCTTGAGCTAAATTATAGCGTTCGAGTCTTTTCGAGTGTGTATTTTTCGAATGTACACTCGAAACTGCTCTAAGTAGAAAATTCGTGTTTATGAGGCCTGGGCTTAGAAACTTGGCTAAAATATCAAGATCATGTGGGTCTATAGACCAACATGTCCTGATCATTAGCATGTTTCTAATCAAAATAGACACCTCTTGAGCTAAATTATAACGTTCGAGTCTTTTCGAGTGTGTATTTTTCGAATGTACACTCGAAACTACTCTAAGTAGAAAATTCGTGTTTATGAGGCCTAGGCTTCAAAACTTGGATAAAATATCAAGATCATGTGGGTCAATTGACCAACATGTCCTGATAATTAGCATGTTTTCAATCAAAATAGACATCGGTTGAGCTAAATTATAGCGTTCGAGTCTTTTCGAGTGTGTATTTTTCGAATGTACACTCGAAACTGCTATAAGTAGAAAATTCGTGTTTATGAGGCCTAGGCTTCGAAACTTGGCTCAAATATCAAGATCATGTGGGTCTATAGACCAACATGTCCTGATAATTAGCATTTTTTCAATCAAAATAGACATCTCTTGAGCTAAATTATAACGTTCGAGTCTTTTCGTGTGTGTATTTTTCGAATGTACACTCGAAACTGCTCTAAGTAGACAAATCTTTTTTATGAGGCCTAGACTTCAAAATTTAGCTAAAATATCAAGATCATCTGGGTCTATAGACCAATATGTCCTGATCATTAGCATGTTTCCAATAAAAATAGACACCGGTTGAGCTAAATTATAACGTTCAATTCTTTTCGAGTGTGTATTATTTGAATGTACACTCGAAACTTCTCTAAGTAGAAAATTCGTGTTCATGAGGCCTAGGCTTCAAAAATTGGCTAACATATCAAGATCATGTGGGTCTATAGAACAATATGTCCTGATCAATAGCATGTTTTCAATCAAAATAGACACCTCTTGAGCTAAATTATAGCGTTCGAGTCTTTTCGAGTGTGTATTTTTCGAATGTTCACTCGAAACTGCTTTAAGTAGAAAAATCTTTTTTATGTGGCCTAGACTTCAAAATTTGGCTAAATTATCAAGATCATGTGGGTCTATAGACCAACATGTCCTGATCATTAGCATGTTTCCAATCAAAATAGACACCTCTTGAGCTAAATTATAGCGTTCGAGTCTTTTCGAGTGTGTATTTTTCGAATGTACACTCGAAACTACTCTAAGTAGAAAATTCGTGTTTATGAGGCCTAGGCTTCAAAACTTGGATAAAATATCAAGATCATGTGGGTCAATAGACCAACATGTCCTGATAATTAGCATGTTTTCAATCAAAATAGACATCGGTTGAGCTAAATTATAGCGTTCGAGTCTTTTCGAGTTTGTATTTTTCGAATGTACACTCGAAACTGCTCTAAGTAGAAAATTCGTGTTTATGAGGCCTAGGCTTCGAAACTTGGCTCAAATATCAAGATCATGTGGGTCTATAGACCAACATGTCCTGATAATTAGCATTTTTTCAATCAAAATAGACATCTCTTGAGCTAAATTATAACGTTCGAGTCTTTTCGTGTGTGTATTTTTCGAATGTACACTCGAAACTGCTCTAAGTAGACAAATCTTGTTTATGAGGCCTAGACTTCAAAATTTAGCTAAAATATCAAGATCATCTGGGTCTATAGACCAACATGTCCTGATCATTAGCATGTTTCCAATAAAAATATACATCGGTTGAGCTAAATTATAACGTTCGAGTCTTTTCGAGTGTGTATTTTTCGAATGTACACTCGAAACTGCTCTAAGTAGAAAATTCGTGTTTATGAGGCCTAGGCTTCAAAAATTGGCTAACATATCAAGATCATGTGCGTCTATAGACCAACATGTCCTGATCATTAGCATGCTTCTAATCAAAATAGACACCTCTTGAGCTAAATTATAGCGTTCGAGTCTTTTCGAGTGTGTATTTTTCGAATGTACACTCGAAACTGCTCTAAGTAGAAAATTCGTGTTTATGAGGCCTGGGCTTAGAAACTTGGCTAAAATATTAAGATCATATGGGTCTATAGACCAACATGTCCTGATCATTAGCATGTTTCCAATCAAAATAGACACCTCTTGAGCTAAATTATAGCGTTCGAGTCTTTTCGAGTGTGTATTTTTCGAATGTACACTCGAAACTACTCTAAGTAGAAAATTCGTGTTTATGAGGCCTAGGCTTCAAAACTTGGATAAAATATCAAGATCATGTGGGTCAATTGACCAACATGTCCTGATAATTAGCATGTTTTCAATCAAAATAGACATCGGTTGAGCTAAATTATAGCGTTCGAGTCTTTTCGAGTGTGTATTTTTCGAATGTACACTCGAAACTGCTCTAAGTAGAAAATTCGTGTTTATGAGGCCTAGGCTTCGAAACTTGGCTCAAATATCAAGATCATGTGGGTCTATAGACCAACATGTCCTGATAATTAGCATTTTTTCAATCAAAATAGACATCTCTTGAGCTAAATTATAACGTTCGAGTCTTTTCGTGTGTGTATTTTTCGAATGTACACTCGAAACTGCTCTAAGTAGACAAATCTTGTTTATGAGGCCTAGACTTCAAAATTTAGCTAAAATATCAAGATCATCTGGGTCTATAGACCAATATGTCCTGATCATTAGCATGTTTCCAATAAAAATAGACACCGGTTGAGCTAAATTATAACGTTCAATTCTTTTCGAGTGTGTATTATTTGAATGTACACTCTAAACTTCTCTAAGTAGAAAATTCGTGTTCATGAGGCCTAGGCTTCAAAAATTGGCTAACATATCAAGATCATGTGGGTCTATAGATCAATATGTCCTGATCAATAACATGTTTTCAATCAAAATAGACACCTCTTGAGCTAAATTATAGCGTTCGAGTCTTTTCGAGTGTGTATTTTTCGAATGTACACTCGAAACTGCTCTAAGTAGAAAATTCGTGTTTGTGAGGCCTAGGCTTCGAAACTTGGCTAAAATATCAAGATCATGTGGGTCTATAGACCAACATGTCCTGATAATTAGCATGTTTTCAATCAAAATAGACATCTCTTGAGCTAAATTATAACGTTCGAGTCTTTTCGAGTGTGTATTTTTCGAATGTACACTCGAAACTGCTCTAAGTAGACAAATCTTGTTTATGAGGCCTAGACTTCAAAATTTAGCTAAAATATCAAGATCATCTGGGTCTATAGACCAACATGTCTTGATCATTAGCATGTTTCCAATAAAAATAGACACCGGTTGAGCTAAATTATAACGTTCAATTCTTTTCGAGTGTGTATTATTTTAATGTACACTCTAAAATGCTCTAAGTAGAAAATTCGTGTTCATGAGGCCTAGGCTTCAAAAATTGGCTAACATATCAAGATCATGTGGGTCTATAGACCAACATGTCCTGATCAATAGCATGTTTTCAATAAAAATAGACACCTCTTGAGATAAATTATAGCGTTCGAGTCTTTTCGAGTGTGTATTTTTCGAATGTACACTCGAAACTGCTCTAAGTTGACAAATCTTGTTTATGAGGCCTAGATTTCAAAATTTCTCTAAAATATCAAGATCATCTGGGTATATAGACCAACATGTCCTGAACATTAGCATGTTTCCAAACAAAATAGACACCTCTTGAGCTAAATTATAGCGTTCGAGTCTTTTCGAGTGTGTATTTTTCGAATGTACACTCGAAACTACTCTAAGTAGAAAATTCGTGTTTATGAGGCCTAGGCTTCAAAACTTGGATAAAATATCAAGATCATGTGGGTCAATAGACCAACATGTCCTGATAATTAGCATGTTTTCAATCAAAATAGACATCGGTTGAGCTAAATTATAGCGTTCGAGTCTTTTCGAGTTTGTATTTTTCGAATGTACACTCGAAACTGCTCTAAGTAGAAAATTCGTGTTTATGAGGCCTAGGCTTCGAAACTTGGCTAAAATATCAAGATCATGTGGGTCTATAGACCAACATGTCCTGATAATTAGCATTTTTTCAATCAAAATAGACATCTCTTGAGCTAAATTATAACGTTCGAGTCTTTTCGTGTGTGTATTTTTCGAATGTACACTCGAAACTGCTCTAAGTAGACAAATCTTGTTTATGAGGCCTAGACTTCAAAATTTAGCTAAAATATCAAGATCATCTGGGTCTATAGACCAATATGTCCTGATCATTAGCATGTTTCCAATAAAAATAGACACCGGTTGAGCTAAATTATAACGTTCAATTCTTTTCGAGTGTGTATTATTTGAATGTACACTCGAAACTTCTCTAAGTAGAAAATTCGTGTTCATGAGGCCTAGGCTTCAAAAATTGGCTAACATATCAAGATCATGTGGGTCTATAGATCAATATGTCCTAATCAATAACATGTTTTCAATCAAAATAGACACCTCTTGAGCTAAATTATAGCGTTCGAGTCTTTTCGAGTGTGTATTTTTCGAATGTACACTCGAAACTGCTCTAAGTAGAAAATTCGTGTTTGTGAGGCCTAGGCTTCGAAACTTGGCTAAAATATCAAGATCATGTGGGTCTATAGACCAACATGTCCTGATAATTAGCATGTTTTCAATCAAAATAGACATCTCTTGAGCTAAATTATAACGTTCGAGTCTTTTCGAGTGTGTATTTTTCGAATGTACACTCGAAACTGCTCTAAGTAGACAAATCTTGTTTATGAGGCCTAGACTTCAAAATTTAGCTAAAATATCAAGATCATCTGGGTCTATAGACCAACATGTCCTAATCATTAGCATGTTTCCAATAAAAATAGACACCGGTTGAGCTAAATTATAACGTTCAATTCTTTTCGAGTGTGTATTATTTGAATGTACACTCGAAACTTCTCTAAGTAGAAAATTCGTCTTCATGAGGCCTAGGCTTCAAAAATTGGCTAACATATCAAGATCATGTGGGTCTATAGACCAACATGTCCTGATCAATAGCATGTTTTCAATAAAAATAGACACCTCTTGAGATAAATTATAGCGTTCGAGTCTTTTCGAGTGTGTATTTTTCGAATGTACACTCGAAACTGCTCTAAGTTGACAAATCTTGTTTATGAGGCCTAGATTTCAAAATTTTGCTAAAATATCAAGATCATCTGGGTCTATAGACCAACATGTCCTGATCATTAGCATGTTTCCAAACAAAATATACACCTCTTGAGCTAAATTATAGCGTTCGAGTCTTTTCGAGTGTGTATTTTTCGAATGTACACTCGAAACTGCTCTAAGTAGAAAATTCGTGTTTATGAGGCCTGGGCTTAGAAACTTGGCTAAAATATCAAGATCATGTGGGTCTATAGACCAACATGTCCTGATCATTAGCATGTTTCCAATCAAATTAGACACCTCTTGAGCTAAATTATAGCGTTCGAGTCTTTTCGAGTGTGTATTTTTCGAATGTACACTCGAAACTACTATAAGTAGAAAATTCGTGTTTATGAGGCCTAGGCTTCAAAACTTGGATAAAATATCAAGATCATGTGGGTCAATAGACCAACATGTCCTGATAATTAGCATGTTTTCAATCAAAATAGACATCGGTTGAGCTAAATTATAGCGTTCGAGTCTTTTCGTGTGTGTATTTTTCGAATGTACACTCGAAACTGCTCTAAGTAGAAAATTCGTGTTTATGAGGCCTAGGCTTCGAAACTTGGCTCAAATATCAAGATCATGTGGGTCTATAGACCAACATGTCCTGATAATTAGCATTTTTTCAATCAAAATAGACATCTCTTGAGCTAAATTATAACGTTCGAGTCTTTTCGAGTGTGTATTTTTCGAATGTACACTCGAAACTGCTCTAAGTAGACAAATCTTGTTTATGAGGCCTAGACTTCAAAATTTAGCTAAAATATCAAGATCATCTGGGTCTATAGACCAACATGTCCTGATCATTAGCATGTTTCCAATCAAAATAGACACCTCTTGAGCTAAATTATAGCGTTCGAGTCTTTTCGAGTGTGTATTTTTCGAATGTACACTCGAAACTACTCTAAGTAGAAAATTCGTGTTTATGAGGCCTAGGCTTCAAAACTTGGATAAAATATCAAGATCATGTGGGTCAATAGACCAACATGTCCTGATAATTAGCATGTTTTCAATCAAAATAGACATCGGTTGAGCTAAATTATAGCGTTCGAGTCTTTTCGAGTGTGTATTTTTCGAATGTACACTCGAAACTGCTCTAAGTAGAAAATTCGTGTTTATGAGGCCTAGGCTTCGAAACTTGGCTCAAATATCAAGATCATGTGGGTCTATAGACCAACATGTCCTGATAATTAGCATGTTTTCAATTAAAATAGACATCTCTTGAGCTAAATTATAACGTTCGAGTCTTTTCGTGTGTGTATTTTTCGAATGTACACTCGAAACTGCTCTAAGTAGACAAATCTTGTTTATGAGGCCTAGACTTCAAAATTTAGCTAAAATATCAAGATCATCTGGGTCTATAGACCAACATGTCCTGATCATTAGCATGTTTCCAATAAAAATAGACACCGGTTGAGCTAAATTATAACGTTCAATTCTTTTCGAGTGTGTATTATTTGAATGTACACTCGAAACTTCTCTAAGTAGAAAATTCGTGTTCATGAGGCCTAGGCTTCAAAAATTGGCTAACATATCAAGATCATGTGGGTCTATAGATCAATATGTCCTGATCAATAACATGTTTTCAATCAAAATAGACACCTCTTGAGCTAAATTATAGCGTTCGAGTCTTTTCGAGTGTGTATTTTTCGAATGTACACTCGAAACTGCTTTAAGTAGAAAATTCGTGTTATGAGGCCTAGGCTTCAAAACTTGGCTAAAATATCAAGATCATGTGGGTCTATAGACCAACATGTCCTGATCATTAGCATGTTTCCAATCAAAATAGACACCTCTTGAGCTAAATTATAGCGTTCGAGTCTTTTCGAGTGTGTATTTTTCGAATGTACACTCGAAACTACTCTAAGTAGAAAATTCGTGTTTATGAGGCCTAGGCTTCAAAACTTGGATAAAATATCAAGATCATGTGGGTCTATAGACCAACATGTCCTGATCAATAGCATGTTTTCAATCAAAATAGACACCTCTTTAGCTAAATTATAGCGTTCGAGTCTTTTCGAGTGTGTATTTTTCGAATGTACACTCGAAACTGCTCTAAGTAGAAAATTCGTGTTTATGAGGCCTAGGCTTCGAAACTTGGCTCAAATATCAAGATCATGTGGGTCTATAGACCAACATGTCCTGATAATTAGCATTTTTTCAATCAAAATAGACATCTCTTGAGCTAAACTATAACGTTCGAGTCTTTTCGTGTGTGTATTTTTCGAATGTACACTCGAAACTGCTCTAAGTAGACAAATCTTGTTTATGAGGCCAAGACTTCAAAATTTAGCTAAAATATCAAGATCATCTGGGTCTATAGACCAATATGTCCTGATCATTAGCATGTTTCCAATAAAAATAGACACCGGTTGAGCTAAAATATAACGTTCAATTCTTTTCGAGTGTGTATTATTTGAATGTACACTCGAAACTTCTCTAAGTAGAAAATTCATGTTCATGAGGCCTAGGCTTCAAAAATTGGCTAACATATCAAGATCATGTGGGTCTATAGATCAATATGTCCTGATCAATAACATGTTTTCAATCAAAATAGACACCTCTTGAGCTAAATTATAGCGTTCGAGTCTTTTCGAGTGTGTATTTTTCGAATGTACACTCGAAACTGCTTTAAGTAGAAAATTCGTGTTATGAGGCCTAGGCTTCAAAACTTGGCTAAAATATCAAGATCATGTGGGTCTATAGACCAACATGTCCTGATCATTAGCATGTTTCCAATCAAAATAGACACCTCTTGAGCTAAATTATAGCGTTCGAGTCTTTTCGAGTGTGTATTTTTCGAATGTACACTCGAAACTACTCTAAGTAGAAAATTCGTGTTTATGAGGCCTAGGCTTCAAAACTTGGATAAAATATCAAGATCATGTGGGTCTATAGACCAACATGTCCTGATCAATAGCATGTTTTCAATAAAAATAGACACCTCTTGAGCTAAATTATAGCGTTCGAGTCTTTTCGAGTGTGTATTTTTCGAATGTACACTCGAAACTGCTCTAAGTTGAAAAATCTTGTTTATGAGGCCTAGATTTCAAAATTTTGCTAAAATATCAAGATCATCTGGGTCTATAGACCAACATGTCCTGATCATTAGCATGTTTCCAAACAAAATATACACCTCTTGAGCTAAATTATAGCGTTCGAGTCTTTTCGAGTGTGTATTTTTCGAATGTACACTCGAAACTGCTCTAAGTAGAAAATTCGTGTTTATGAGGCCTAGGCTTCAAAACTTGGATAAAATATCAAGATCATGTGGGTCAATAGACCAACATGTCCTGATAATTAGCATGTTTTCAATCAAAATAGACATCGGTTGAGCTAAATTATAGCGTTCGAGTCTTTTCGAGTTTGTATTTTTCGAATGTACACTCGAAACTGCTCTAAGTAGAAAAATCGTGTTTATGAGGCCTAGGCTTCGAAACTTGGCTCAAATATCAAGATCATGTGGGTCTATAGACCAACATGTCCTGATAATTAGCATTTTTTCAATCAAAATAGACATCTCTTGAGCTAAATTATAACGTTCGAGTCTTTTCGTGTGTGTATTTTTCGAATGTACACTCGAAACTGCTCTAAGTAGACAAATCTTGTTTATGAGTCCTAGACTTCAAAATTTAGCTAAAATATCAAGATCATCTGGGTCTATAGACCAACATGTCCTGATCATTAGCATGTTTCCAATAAAAATATACATCGGTTGAGCTAAATTATAACGTTCGAGTCTTTTCGAGTGTGTATTTTTCGAATGTACACTCGAAACTGCTCTAAGTAGAAAATTCGTGTTTATGAGGCCTAGGCTTCAAAAATTGGCTAACATATCAAGATCATGTGGGTCTATAGACCAACATGTCCTGATCATTAGCATGCTTCTAATCAAAATAGACACCTCTTGAGCTAAATTATAGCGTTCGAGTCTTTTCGAGTGTGTATTTTTCGAATGTACACTCGAAACTGCTCTAAGTAGAAAATTCGTGTTTATGAGGCCTGGGCTTAGAAACTTGGCTAAAATATCAAGATCATATGGGTCTATAGACCAACATGTCCTGATCATTAGCATGTTTCCAATCAAAATAGACACCTCTTGAGCTAAATTATAGCGTTCGAGTCTTTTCGAGTGTGTATTTTTCGAATGTACACTCGAAACTACTCTAAGTAGAAAATTCGTGTTTATGAGGCCTAGGCTTCAAAACTTGGATAAAATATCAAGATCATGTGGGTCAATTGACCAACATGTCCTGATAATTAGCATGTTTTCAATCAAAATAGACATCGGTTGAGCTAAATTATAGCGTTCGAGTCTTTTCGAGTGTGTATTTTTCGAATGTACACTCGAAACTGCTCTAAGTAGAAAATTCGTGTTTATGAGGCCTAGGCTTCGAAACTTGGCTCAAATATCAAGATCATGTGGGTCTATAGACCAACATGTCCTGATAATTAGCATTTTTTCAATCAAAATAGACATCTCTTGAGCTAAATTATAACGTTCGAGTCTTTTCGTGTGTGTATTTTTCGAATGTACACTCGAAACTGCTCTAAGTAGACAAATCTTGTTTATGAGGCCTAGACTTCAAAATTTAGCTAAAATATCAAGATCATCTGGGTCTATAGACCAATATGTCCTGATCATTAGCATGTTTCCAATAAAAATAGACACCGGTTGAGCTAAATTATAACGTTCAATTCTTTTCGAGTGTGTATTATTTGAATGTACACTCTAAACTTCTCTAAGTAGAAAATTCGTGTTCATGAGGCCTAGGCTTCAAAAATTGGCTAACATATCAAGATCATGTGGGTCTATAGATCAATATGTCCTGATCAATAACATGTTTTCAATCAAAATAGACACCTCTTGAGCTAAATTATAGCGTTCGAGTCTTTTCGAGTGTGTATTTTTCGAATGTACACTCGAAACTGCTCTAAGTAGAAAATTCGTGTTTGTGAGGCCTAGGCTTCGAAACTTGGCTAAAATATCAAGATCATGTGGGTCTATAGACCAACATGTCCTGATAATTAGCATGTTTTCAATCAAAATAGACATCTCTTGAGCTAAATTATAACGTTCGAGTCTTTTCGAGTGTGTATTTTTCGAATGTACACTCGAAACTGCTCTAAGTAGACAAATCTTGTTTATGAGGCCTAGACTTCAAAATTTAGCTAAAATATCAAGATCATCTGGGTCTATAGACCAACATGTCTTGATCATTAGCATGTTTCCAATAAAAATAGACACCGGTTGAGCTAAATTATAACGTTCAATTCTTTTCGAGTGTGTATTATTTTAATGTACACTCTAAAATGCTCTAAGTAGAAAATTCGTGTTCATGAGGCCTAGGCTTCAAAAATTGGCTAACATATCAAGATCATGTGGGTCTATAGACCAACATGTCCTGATCAATAGCATGTTTTCAATAAAAATAGACACCTCTTGAGATAAATTATAGCGTTCGAGTCTTTTCGAGTGTGTATTTTTCGAATGTACACTCGAAACTGCTCTAAGTTGACAAATCTTGTTTATGAGGCCTAGATTTCAAAATTTCTCTAAAATATCAAGATCATCTGGGTATATAGACCAACATGTCCTGAACATTAGCATGTTTCCAAACAAAATAGACACCTCTTGAGCTAAATTATAGCGTTCGAGTCTTTTCGAGTGTGTATTTTTCGAATGTACACTCGAAACTACTCTAAGTAGAAAATTCGTGTTTATGAGGCCTAGGCTTCAAAACTTGGATAAAATATCAAGATCATGTGGGTCAATAGACCAACATGTCCTGATAATTAGCATGTTTTCAATCAAAATAGACATCGGTTGAGCTAAATTATAGCGTTCGAGTCTTTTCGAGTTTGTATTTTTCGAATGTACACTCGAAACTGCTCTAAGTAGAAAATTCGTGTTTATGAGGCCTAGGCTTCGAAACTTGGCTAAAATATCAAGATCATGTGGGTCTATAGACCAACATGTCCTGATAATTAGCATTTTTTCAATCAAAATAGACATCTCTTGAGCTAAATTATAACGTTCGAGTCTTTTCGTGTGTGTATTTTTCGAATGTACACTCGAAACTGCTCTAAGTAGACAAATCTTGTTTATGAGGCCTAGACTTCAAAATTTAGCTAAAATATCAAGATCATCTGGGTCTATAGACCAATATGTCCTGATCATTAGCATGTTTCCAATAAAAATAGACACCGGTTGAGCTAAATTATAACGTTCAATTCTTTTCGAGTGTGTATTATTTGAATGTACACTCGAAACTTCTCTAAGTAGAAAATTCGTGTTCATGAGGCCTAGGCTTCAAAAATTGGCTAACATATCAAGATCATGTGGGTCTATAGATCAATATGTCCTAATCAATAACATGTTTTCAATCAAAATAGACACCTCTTGAGCTAAATTATAGCGTTCGAGTCTTTTCGAGTGTGTATTTTTCGAATGTACACTCGAAACTGCTCTAAGTAGAAAATTCGTGTTTGTGAGGCCTAGGCTTCGAAACTTGGCTAAAATATCAAGATCATGTGGGTCTATAGACCAACATGTCCTGATAATTAGCATGTTTTCAATCAAAATAGACATCTCTTGAGCTAAATTATAACGTTCGAGTCTTTTCGAGTGTGTATTTTTCGAATGTACACTCGAAACTGCTCTAAGTAGACAAATCTTGTTTATGAGGCCTAGACTTCAAAATTTAGCTAAAATATCAAGATCATCTGGGTCTATAGACCAACATGTCCTAATCATTAGCATGTTTCCAATAAAAATAGACACCGGTTGAGCTAAATTATAACGTTCAATTCTTTTCGAGTGTGTATTATTTGAATGTACACTCGAAACTTCTCTAAGTAGAAAATTCGTGTTCATGAGGCCTAGGCTTCAAAAATTGGCTAACATATCAAGATCATGTGGGTCAATAGACCAACATGTCCTGATAATTAGCATGTTTTCAATCAAAATAGACATCGGTTGAGCTAAATTATAGCGTTCGAGTCTTTTCGAGTGTGTATTTTTCGAATGTACACTCGAAACTGCTCTAAGTAGAAAATTCGTGTTTATGAGGCCTAGGCTTCGAAACTTGGCTCAAATATCAAGATCATGTGGGTCTATAGACCAACATGTCCTGATAATTAGCATGTTTTCAATCAAAATAGACATCTCTTGAGCTAAATTATAATGTTCGAGTCTTTTCGTGTGTGTATTTTTCGAATGTACACTCGAAACTGCTCTAAGTAGACAAATCTTGTTTATGAGGCCTAGACTTCAAAATTTAGCTAAAATATCAAGATCATCTGGGTCTATAGACCAACATGTCCTGATCATTAGCATGTTTCCAATAAAAATAGACACCGGTTGAGCTAAATTATAACGTTCAATTCTTTTCGAGTGTGTATTATTTGAATGTACACTCGAAACTTCTCTAAGTAGAAAATTCGTGTTCATGAGGCCTAGGCTTCAAAAATTGGCTAACATATCAAGATCATGTGGGTCTATAGATCAATATGTCCTGATCAATAACATGTTTTCAATCAAAATAGACACCTCTTGAGCTAAATTATAGCGTTCGAGTCTTTTCGAGTGTGTATTTTTCGAATGTACACTCGACACTGCTCTAAGTAGAAAATTCGTGTTTGTGAGGCCTAGGCTTCGAAACTTGGCTAAAATATCAAGATCATGTGGGTCTATAGACCAACATGTCCTGATAATTAGCATGTTTTCAATCAAAATAGACATCTCTTGAGCTAAATTATAACGTTCGAGTCTTTTCGAGTGTGTATTTTTCGAATGTACACTCGAAACTGCTCTAAGTAGACAAATCTTGTTTATGAGGCCTAGACTTCAAAATTTAGCTAAAATATCAAGATCATCTGGGTCTATAGACCAACATGTCCTAATCATTAGCATGTTTCCAATAAAAATAGACACCGGTTGAGCTAAATTATAACGTTCAATTCTTTTCGAGTGTGTATTATTTGAATGTACACTCGAAACTTCTCTAAGTAGAAAATTCGTCTTCATGAGGCCTAGGCTTCAAAAATTGGCTAACATATCAAGATCATGTGGGTCTATAGACCAACATGTCCTGATCAATAGCATGTTTTCAATAAAAATAGACACCTCTTGAGCTAAATTATAGCGTTCGAGTCTTTTCGAGTGTGTATTTTTCGAATGTACACTCGAAACTGCTCTAAGTTGACAAATCTTGTTTATGAGGCCTAGATTTCAAAATTTTGCTAAAATATCAAGATCATCTGGGTCTATAGACCAACATGTCCTGATCATTAGCATGTTTCCAAACAAAATATACACCTCTTGAGCTAAATTATAGCGTTCGAGTCTTTTCGAGTGTGTATTTTTCGAATGTACACTCGAAACTGCTCTAAGTAGAAATATCTTATTTATGTGGCCTAGACTTCAAAATTTGGCTAAAATATCAAGATCATGTGGGTCTATAGACCAACATGTCCTGATCATTAGCATGTTTCCAATAAAAATAGACACCGGTTGAGCTAAGTTATAGCGTTCGAGTCTTTTCGAGTGTGTATTATTTGAATGTACACTCAAAACTGCTCTAAGTAGAAAATTCGTGTTCATGAGGCTTAGGCTTCAAAAATTGGCTAACATATCAAGATCATGTGGGTCTATAGACCAACATGTCCTGATCAATAGCATGTTTTCAATAAAAATAGACACCTCTTGAGCTAAATTATAGCGTTCGAGTCTTTTCGAGTGTGTATTTTTCGAATGTACACTCGAAACTGCTCTAAGTTGACAAATCTTGTTTATGAGGCCTAGATTTCAAAATTTTGCTAAAATATCAAGATCATCTGGGTCTATAGACCAACATGTCCTGATCATTAGCATGTTTCCAAACAAAATATACACCTCTTGAGCTAAATTATAGCGTTCGAGTCTTTTCGAGTGTGTATTTTTCGAATGTACACTCGAAACTGCTCTAAGTAGAAAAATCTTTTTTATGTGGCCTAGCCTTCAAAATTTGGCTAAAATATCAAGATCATGTGGGTCTATAGACCAACATGTCCTGATCATTAGCATGTTTCCAATCAAAATAGACACCTCTTGAGCTAAATTATAGCGTTCGAGTCTTTTCGAGTGTGTATTTTTCGAATGTACACTCGAAACTGCTCTAAGTATAATATCAGTGTTTATGAGGCCTAGGCTTCAAAACTTGGATAAAATATCAAGATCATGTGGGTCTATAGACCAACATGTCCTGATAATTAGCATGTTTTCAATCAAAACAGACACCTCTTGAGGTAAATTATAGCGTTCGAGTCTTTTCGAGTGTGTATTTTTCGAATGTACACTCGAAACTGCTCTAAGTAGAAAAATCTTGTTTATGTGGCCTAGACTTCAAAATTTGGCTAAAATATCAAGATCATGTGGGTCTATAGACCAACATGTCCTGATCATTAGCATGTTTCCAATCAAAATAGACACCTCTTGAGCTAAATTATAGCGTTCGAGTCTTTTCGAGTGTGTATTTTTCGAATGTACACTCGAAACTGCTCTAAGTAGAAAATTTGTGTTTATGAGGCCTAGGCTTCAAAACTTGGATGAAATATCAAGATCATGTGGGTCTATATACCAACATGTCTTGATAATTAGCATGTTTTCAATCAAAATAGACACCTCTTGAGCTAAATTATAGCGTTCGAGTCTTTTCGAGTGTGTATTTTTCGAATGTACACTCGAAACTGCTCTAAGTAGAAAAATCTTGTTTATGTGGCCTAGACTTCAAAATTTGGCTAAAATATCAAGATCATGTGGGTCTATAGACCAACATGTCCTGATCATTAGCATGTTTCCAATCAAAATAGACACCTCTTGAGCTAAAGTATAGTGTTCTAGTCTTTTCGAGTGTGTATTTTTCGAATGTACACTCGAAATTGCTCTAAGTAGAAAAATCTTGTTTATGTGGCCTAGACTTCAAAATTTGGCTAAAATATCAAGATCATGTGGGTCTATAGACCAACATGTCCTGATCATTAGCATGTTTCCAATCAAAATAGACACCTCTTGAGCTAAATTATAGCGTTCTAGTCTTTTCGAGTGTGTATTTTTCGAATGTACACTTGAAACTGCTCTAAGTAGAAAAATCTTGTTTATGTGGCCTAGACTTTAAAATTTGGCTAAAATATCAAGATCATGTGGGTCTATAGACCAACATGTCCTGATCAATAGCATGTTTTCAATCAAAATAGACACCTCTTGAGCTAAATTATAGAGTTCGAGTCTTTTCGAGTGTGTATTTTTCGAATGTACACTCGAAACTGCTCTAAGTAGAAAACTCTTGTTTATGTGGCCTAGACTTCAAAATTTGGCTAAAATATCAAGATCATGTGGGTCTATAGACCAACATGTCCTGATCATTAGCATGTTTCCAATCAAAATAGACACCTCTTGAGCTAAATTATAGCGTTCTAGTCTTTTCGAGTGTGTATTTTTCGAATGTACACTCGAAACTGCTCTAAGTAGAAAATTTGTGTTTATGAGGCCTAGGCTTCAAAACTTGGATAAAATATAAAGATCATGTGGGTCTATAGACCAACATGTCCTGATAATTAGCATGTTTTCAATCAAAATAGACACCTCTTGAGCTAAATTATAGAGTTCGAGTCTTTTCGAGTGTGTATTTTTCGAATGTACACTCGAAACTGCTCTAAGTAGAAAAATCTTGTTTATGTGGCCTAGACTTCAAAATTTGGCTAAAATATCAAGATCATGTGGGTCTATAGACCAACATGTCCTGATCATTAGCATGTTTCCAATCAAAATAGACACCTCTTGAGCTAAATTATAGCGTTCTAGTCTTTTCGAGTGTGTATTTTTCGAATGTACACTCGAAACTGCTCTAAGTAAAAAATCTTGTTTATGTGGCCTAGACTTCAAAATATGGCTAAAATATCAAGATCATGTGGGTCTATAGACCAACATGTCCTGATCAATAGCATGTTTCCAATCAAAATAGACACCTCTGGAGCTAAATTATAGCGTTCGAGTCTTTTCGACTGTGTATTTTTCGAATTTACACTCGAAACTGCTCTAAGTAGAAAAATCTTTTTTATGTGGCCTAGACTTCAAAATTTGGCTAAAATATCAAGATCATGTGGGTCTATAGACCAACATGTCCTGATCATTAGCATGTTTCCAATCAAAATAGACACCTCTTGAGCTAAATTATAGTGTTCTAGTCTTTTCGAGTGTGTATTTTTCGAATGTACACTCGAAACTGCTTTAAGTAGAAAAATCTTGTTTATGTGGCCTAGACTTCAAAATTTGGCTAAAATATCAAGATCTTGTGGGTCTATAGACCAACATGTCCTGATCAATAGCATGTTTTCAATCAAAATAGACACCTCTGGAGCTAAATTATAGCGTTCGAGTCTTTTCGAGTGTGTATTTTTCGAATGTACACTCGAAACTGCTCTAAGTAGAAAAATCTTGTTTATGTGGCCTAGACTTCAAAATTTGGCTAAAATATCAAGATCATGTGGGTCTATAGACCAACATGTCCTGATCATTAGCATGTTTCCAATCAAAATAGACACCTCTTGAGCTAAATTAGTGTTCTAGTCTTTTCGAGTGTGTATTTTTCGAATGTACACTCGAAATTGCTCTAAGTAGAAAAATCTTGTTTATGTGGCCTAGACTTCAAAATTTGGCTAAAATATCAAGATCATGTGGGTCTATAGACCAACATGTCCTGATCATTAGCATGTTTCCAATCAAAATAGACACCTCTTGAGCTAAATTATAGCGTTCTAGTCTTTTCGAGTGTGTATTTTTCGAATGTACACTCGAAACTGCTCTAAGTAGAAAATTTGTGTTTATGAGGCCTAGGCTTCAAAACTTGGCAAAAATATCAAGATCATGTGGGTCGATAGACCAACATGTCCTGATAATTAGCATGTTTTCAATCAAAATAGACATCTCTGGAGCTAAATTATAGCGTTCGATTCTTTTCGAGTGTGTATTTTTTGAATGTACACTTGAAACTGCTCTAAGTAGAAAAATCTTGTTTATGTGGCCTAGACTTCAAAATATGGCTAAAATATCAAGATCATGTGGGTCTATAGACCAACATGTCCTGATCAATAGCATGTTTTCAATCAAAATAGACACCTCTGGAGCTAAATTATAGCGTTCGAGTCTTTTCGACTGTGTATTTTTCGAATTTACACTCGAAACTGCTCTAAGTAGAAAAATCTTGTTTATGTGGCCTAGACTTCAAAATTTGGCTAAAATATCAAGATCATGTGGGTCTATAGACCAACATGTCCTGATCATTAGCATGTTTCCAATCAAAATAGACACCTCTTGAGCTAAATTATAGTTTTCTAGTCTTTTCGAGTGTGTATTTTTCGAATGTACACTCGAAATTGCTCTAAGTAGAAAAATCTTGTTTATGTGGCCTAGACTTCAAAATTTGGCTAAAATATCAAGATCATGTGGGTCTATAGACCAACATGTCCTGATCATTAGCATGTTTCCAATCAAAATAGACACCTCTTGAGCTAAATTATAGCGTTCTAGTCTTTTCGAGTGTGTATTTTTCGAATGTACACTCGAAACTGCTCTAAGTAGAAAATTTGTGTTTATGAGGCCTAGGCTTCAAAACTTGGCAAAAATATCAAGATCATGTGGGTCGATAGACCAACATGTCCTGATAATTAGCATGTTTTCAATCAAAATAGACATCTCTGGAGCTAAATTATAGCGTTCGAGTCTTTTCGACTGTGTATTTTTCGAATGTACACTCGAAATTGCTCTAAGTAGAAAAATCTTGTTTATGTGGCCTAGACTTCAAAATTTGGCTAAAATATCAAGATCATGTGGGTCTATAGACCAACATGTCCTGATCATTAGCATGTTTCCAATCAAAATAGACACCTCTTGAGCTAAATTATAGCGTTCTAGTCTTTTCGAGGGTGTATTTTTCGAATGTACACTCGAAACTGCTCTAAGTAAAAAAATCTTGTTTATGTGGCCTAGACTTCAAAATTTGGCTAAAATATCAAGATCATGTGGGTCTATAGACCAACATGTCCTGATCATTAGCATGTTTCCAATCAAAATAGACACCTCTTGAGCTAAATTATAGCGTTCTAGTCTTTTCGAGTGTGTATTTTTCGAATGTACACTCGAAACTGCTCTAAGTAGAAAAATCTTGTTTATGTGGCCTAGACTTCAAAATTTGGATAAAATATCAAGATCATGTGGGTCTATAGATCAACATGTCCTGATCAATAGCATGTTTTCAATCAAAATAGACACCTCTTGAGCTAAATTATAGCGTTCTAGTCTTTTCGAGTGTGTATTTTTCGAATGTACACTCGAAACTGCTCTAAGTAAAAAAATCTTGTTTATGTGGCCTAGACTTCAAAATTTGGCTAAAATATCAAGATCATGTGGGTCTATAGACCAACATGTCCTGATCATTAGCATGTTTCCAATCAAAATAGACACCTCTTGAGCTAAATTATAGCGTTCTAGTCTTTTCGAGTGTGTATTTTTCGAATGTACACTCGAAACTGCTCTAAGTAGAAAAATCTTGTTTATGTGGCCTAGACTTCAAAATTTGGATAAAATATCAAGATCATGTGGGTCTATAGATCAACATGTCCTGATCAATAGCATGTTTCCAATCAAAATAGACACCTCTTGAGCTAAATTATAGCGTTCGAGTCTTTTCGAGTGTGTATTTTTCGAATGTACACTCGAAACTGCTCTAAGTATAATATCAGTGTTTATGAGGCCTAGGCTTCAAAACTTGGATAAAATATCAAGATAATGTGGGTCTATAGACCAACATGTCCTGATAATTAGCATGTTTTCAATCAAAATAGACACCTCTTGAGCTAAATTATAGCGTTCGAGTCTTTTCGAGTGTGTATTTTTCGAATGTACACTCGAAACTGCTCTAAGTAGAAAAATCTTGTTTATGTGGCCTAAACTTCAAAATTTGGCTAAAATATCAAGATCATGTGGGTCTATAGACCAACATGTCCTGATCATTAGCATGTTTCCAATCAATATAGACACCTCTTGAGCTAAATTATAGCGTTCTAGTCTTTTCGAGTGTGTATTTTTCGAATGTACACTCGAAACTGCTCTAAGTAGAAAAATCTTGTTTATGAGGCCTAGGCTTCAAAATTTGGCTAAAATATCAAGATCATGTGGGTCTATAGACCAACATGTCCTGATAATTAGCATGTTTTCAATCAAAATAGACATCTCTTGAGATAAATTATAGCGTTCGAGTCTTTTCGAGTGTGTATTATTCGAATGTACACTCGAAACTGCTCTAAGTAGAAAATTCGTGTGTATGAGGCCTAGACTTCAAAACTTGGCTAAAATATCAAGATCATGTGGGTCTATAGACCAACATGTCCTTATAATTAGCATGTTTTCAATAAAAATAGACACCTCTTGAGCTAAATTATAGCGTTCGAGTCTTTTCGAGTGTGTATTTTTCGAATGTACACTCGAAACTGCTCTAAGTAGAAAAATCTTTTTTATGTGGCCTAGACTTCAAAATTTGGCTAAAATATCAAGATCATGTGGGTCTATAGACCAACATGTCCTGATCATTAGCATGTTTCCAATCAAAATAGACACCTCTTGAGCTAAATTATAGCGTTATAGTCTTTTCGAGTGTGTATTTTTCGAATGTACACTCGAAACTGCTCTAAGTAGAAAATTCGTGTTTATGAGGCCTGGGCTTAGAAACTTGGCTAAAATATCAAGATCATGTGGGTCTATAGACCAACATGTCCTGATCATTAGCATGTTTCCAATCAAAATAGACACCTCTTGAGCTAAATTATAGCGTTCGAGTCTTTTCGAGTGTGTATTTTTCGAATGTACACTCGAAACTACTCTAAGTAGAAAATTCGTGTTTATGAGGCCTAGGCTTCAAAACTTGGATAAAATATCAAGATCATGTGGGTCTACAGACCAACATGTCCTGATCAATAGCATGTTTTCAATCAAAATAGACACCTCTTGAGCTAAATTATAGCGTTCGAGTCTTTTCGAGTGTGTATTTTTCGAATGTACACTCGAAACTGCTCTAAGTTGACAAATCTTGTTTATGAGGCCTAGATTTCAAAATATTGCTAAAATATCAAGATCATCTGGGTCTATAGACCAACATGTCCTGATCATTAGCATGTTTCCAAACAAAATATACACCTCTTGAGCTAAATTATAGCGTTCGAGTCTTTTCGAGTGTGTATTTTTCGAATGTACACTCGAAACTGCTCTAAGTAGAAAAATCTTTTTTATGTGGCCTAGACTTCAAAATTTGGCTAAAATATCAAGATCATGTGGGTCTATAGACCAACATGTCCTGATCATTAGCATGTTTCCAATCAAAATAGACACCTCTTGAGCTAAATTATAGCGTTCGAGTCTTTTCGAGTGTGTATTTTTCGAATGTACACTCGAAACTACTCTAAGTAGAAAATTCGTGTTTATGAGGCCTAGGCTTCAAAACTTGGATAAAATATCAAGATCATGTGGGTCAATAGACCAACATGTCCTGATAATTAGCATGTTTTCAATCAAAATAGACATCGGTTGAGCTAAATTATAGCGTTCGAGTCTTTTCGAGTGTGTATTTTTCGAATGTATACTCGAAACTGCTCTAAGTAGAAAATTCGTGTTTATGAGGCCTAGGCTTCGAAACTTGGCTCAAATATCAAGATCATGTGGGTCTATAGACCAACATGTCCTGATAATTAGCATTTTTTCAATCAAAATAGACATCTCTTGAGCTAAATTATAACGTTCGAGTCTTTTCGTGTGTGTATTTTTCGAATGTACACTCGAAACTGCTCTAAGTAGACAAATCTTGTTTATGAGGCCTAGACTTCAAAATTTAGCTAAAATATCAAGATCATCTGGGTCTATAGACCAACATGTCCTGATCATTAGCATGTTTCCAATAAAAATATACATCGCTTGAGCTAAATTATAACGTTCAAGTCTTTTCGAGTGTGTATTATTTGAATGTACACTCGAAACTGCTCTAACTAGAAAATTCGTGTTTATGAGGCCTAGGCTTCAAAAATTGGCTAACATATCAAGATCATGTGGGTCTATAGACCAACATGTCCTGATCAATAGCATGTTTTCAATCAAAGTAGACACCTCTTGAGCTAAATTATAGCGTTCGAGTCTTTTCGAGTGTGTATTTTTTCGAATGTACACTCGAAACTGCTCTAAGTAGAAAATTCGTGTTTATGAGGCCTAGGCTTCGAAACTTGGCTAAAATATCAAGATCATGTGGGTCTATAGACCAACATGTCCTGATAATTAGCATGTTTTCATTAAAAGTAGACACCTCTTGAGCTAAATTATAGCGTTCGAGTCTTTTCGTGTGTGTATTTTTCGAATGTACACTCGAAACTGCTCTAAGTTGACAAATCTTGTTTATGAGGCCTAGATTTCAAAATTTCTCTAAAATATCAAGATCATCTGGGTATATAGACCAACATGTCCTGAACATTAGCATGTTTCCAAACAAAATAGACACCTCTTGAGCTAAATTATAGCGTTCGAGTCTTTTCGAGTGTGTATTTTTCGAATGTACACTCGAAACTGCTCTAAGTAGAAAAATCTTTTTTATGTGGCCTAGACTTCAAAATTTGGCTAAAATATCAAGATCATGTGGGTCTATAGACCAACATGTCCTGATCATTAGCATGTTTCCAATCAAAATAGACACCTCTTGAGCTAAATTATAGCGTTCGAGTCTTTTCGAGTGTGTATTTTTCGAATGTACACTCGAAACTGCTATAAGTAGAAAATTCGTGTTATGAGGCCTAGGCTTCAAAACTTGGATAAAATATCAAGATCATGTGGGTCTATAGACCAACATGTTCTGATAATTAGCATGTTTTCAATCAAAGTAGACACCTCTTGAGCTAAATTATAGCGTTCGAGTCTTTTCGAGTGTGTATTTTTCGAATGTACACTCGAAACTGCTCTAAGTAGAAAAATCTTGTTTATGTGGCCTAGACTTCAAAATTTGGATAAAATATCAAGATCGTCTGGGTCTATAGACCAACATGTCCTGATCAATAGCATGTTTCCAATCAAAATAGACACCTCTTGAGCTAAATTATAGCGTTCGAGTCTTTTCGAGTGTGTATTTTTTCGAATGTACACTCGAAACTGCTCTAAGTAGAAAATTCGTGTTTATGAGGCCTAGGCTTCGAAACTTGGCTAAAATATCAAGATCATGTGGGTCTAAAGACCAAAATGTCCTGATAATTAGCATGTTTTCATTAAAAATAGACATCTCTTGAGCTAAATTATAACGTTCGAGTCTTTTCGTGTGTGTATTTTTCGAATGTACACTCGAAACTGCTCTAAGTAGACAAATCTTGTTTATGAGGCCTAGACTTCAAAATTTAGCTAAAATATCAAGATCATCTGGGTCTATAGACCAACATGTCCTGATCATTAGCATGTTTCCAATAAAAATATACATCGGTTGAGCTAAATTATAACGTTCAAGTCTTTTCGAGTGTGTATTATTTGAATGTACACTCGAAACTGCTCTAACTAGAAAATTCGTGTTTATGAGGCCTAGGCTTCAAAAATTGGCTAACATATCAAGATCATGTGGGTCTATAGACCAAAATGTCCTGATCAATAGCATGTTTTCAATCAAAGTAGACACCTCTTGAGCTAAATTATAGCGTTCGAGTCTTTTCGTGTGTGTATTTTTCGAATGTACACTCGAAACTGCTCTAAGTTGACAAATCTTGTTTATGAGGCCTAGATTTCAAAATTTCTCTAAAATATCAAGATCATCTGGGTATATAGACCAACATGTCCTGAACATTAGCATGTTTCCAAACAAAATAGACACCTCTTGAGCTAAATTATAGCGTTCGAGTCTTTTCGAGTTTGTATTTTTCGAATGTACACTCGAAACTGCTCTAAGTAGAAAAATCTTTTTTATGTGGCCTAGACTTCAAAATTTGGCTAAAATATCAAGATCATGTAGGTCTATAGACCAACATGTCCTGATCATTAGCATGTTTCCAATCAAAATAGACACCTCTTGAGCTAAATTATAGCGTTCGAGTCTTTTCGAGTGTGTATTTTTCGAATGTACACTCGAAACTGCTCTAAGTAGAAAATTCGTGTTATGAGGCCTAGGCTTCAAAACTTGGCTAAAATATCAAGATCATGTGGGTCTATAGACCAACATGTTCTGATAATTAGCATGTTTTCAATCAAAGTAGACACCTCTTGAGCTAAATTATAGCGTTCGAGTCTTTTCGAGTGTGTATTTTTCGAATGTACACTCGAAACTGCTCTAAGTAGAAAAATCTTGTTTATGTGGCCTAGACTTCAAAATTTGGATAAAATATCAAGATCGTGTGGGTCTATAGACCAACATGTCCTGATCAATAGCATGTTTCCAATCAAAATAGACACCTCTTGAGCTAAATTATAGCGTTCGAGTCTTTTCGAGTGTGTATTTTTTCGAATGTACACTCGAAACTGCTCTAAGTAGAAAATTCGTGTTTATGAGGCCTAGGCTTCGAAACTTGGCTAAAATATCAAGATCATGTGGGTCTATAGACCAACATGTCCTGATAATTAGCATGTTTTCATTAAAAATAGACATCTCTTGAGCTAAATTATAACGTTCGAGTCTTTTCGAATGTGTATTTTTCGAATGTACACTCGAAACTGCTCTAAGTAGACAAATCTTGTTTATGAGGCCTAGACTTCAAAATTTAGCTAAAATATCAAGATCATATGGGTCTATATACCAACATTTCCTGATCATTAGCATGTTTCCAATAAAAATAGACACCGGTTGAGCTAAATTATAACGTTCAAGTCTTTTCGAGTGTGTATTATTTGAATGTACACTCGAAACTGCTCTAAGTAGAAAATTCATGTTTATGAGGCCTAGGCTTCAAAAATTGGCTAACATATCAAGATCATGTGGGTCTGTAGACCAACATGTCCTGATCAATAGCATGTTTTCAATCAAAATAGACACCTCTTGAGCTAAATTATAGCGTTCGAGTCTTTTCGAGTGTGTATTTTTCGAATGTACACTCGAAACTGCTCTAAGTAGAAAATTCGTGTTTATGAGGCCTAGGCTTCAAAAATTGGCTAACATATCAAGATCATGTGGGTCTATAGACCAACATGTCCTGATTATTAGCATGCTTTCAATCAAAATAGACATCGGTTGAGCTAAATTATAGCGTCCGAGTCTTTTCGAGTGTGTCTTTTTCGAATGTACACTCGAAACTGCTCTAAGTTGACAAATCTTGTTTATGAGGCCTAGATTTCAAAATTTTGCTAAAATATCAAGATCATGTGGGTCTATAGACCAACATGTCCTGATAATTAGCATGTTTTCATTAAAAATAGACATCTCTTGAGCTAAATTATAACGTTCGAGTCTTTTCGAATGTGTATTTTTCGAATGTACACTCGAAACTGCTCTAAGTAGACAAATCTTGTTTATGAGGCCTAGACTTCAAAATTTAGCTAAAATATCAAGATCATATGGGTCTATATACCAACATGTCATGATCATTAGCATGTTTCTAATAAAAATAGACACCGGTTGAGCTAAATTATAACGTTCAATTCTTTTCGAGTGTGTATTATTTGAATGTACAATCGAAACTTCTCTAAGTAGAAAATTCGTGTTCATGAGGCCTAGGCTTCAAAAATTGGCTAACATATCAAGATCATGTGGGTCTATAGATCAATATGTCCTGATCAATAACATGTTTTCAATCAAAATAGACACCTCTTGAGCTAAATTATAGCGTTCGAGTCTTTTCGAGTGTGTATTTTTCGAATGTACACTCGAAACTTCTCTAAGTAGACAAATCTTTTTTATGAGGCCTAGATTTCAAAATTTTCCTAAAATATCAAGATCATGTGGGTCTATAGACCAACATGTCCTGATAATTAGCATGTTTTCAATCAAAATAGACATCTCTTGAGCTAAATTATAACGTTCGAGTCTTTTCGAGTGTGTATTTTTCGAATGTACACTCGAAACTGCTCTAAGTAGACAAATCTTGTTTATGAGGCCTAGACTTCAAAATTTAGCTAAAATATCAAGATCATCTGGGTCTATAGACCAACATGTCCTGATCATTAGCATGTTTCCAATAAAAATAGACACCGGTTGAGCTAAATTATAACGTTCAATTCTTTTCGAGTGTGTATTATTTTAATGTACACTCTAAACTGCTCTAAGTAGAAAATTCGTGTTCATGAGGCCTAGGCTTCAAAAATTGGCTAACATATCAAGATCATGTGGGTCTATAGACCAACATGTCCTGATCAATAGCATGTTTTCAATAAAAATAGACACCTCTTGAGCTAAATTATAGCGTTCGAATCTTTTCGAGTGTGTATTTTTCGAATATACACTCGAAACTGCTCTAAGTTGACAAATCTTGTTTATGAGGCCTAGATTTCAAAATTTTGCTAAAATATCAAGATCATCTGGGTCTATAGACCAACATGTCCTGATCATTAGCATGTTTCCAAACAAAATATACACCTCTTGAGCTAAATTATAGCGTTCGAGTCTTTTCGAGTGTGTATTTTTCGAATGTACACTCGAAACTGCTCTAAGTAGAAAATTCGTGTTTATGAGGCCTGGGCTTAGAAACTTGGCTAAAATATCAAGATCATGTGGGTCTATAGACCAACATGTCCTGATCATTAGCATGTTTCCAATCAAAATAGACACCTCTTGAGCTAAATTATAGCGTTCGAGTCTTTTCGAGTGTGTATTTTTCGAATGTACACTCGAAACTACTCTAAGTAGAAAATTCGTGTTTATGAGGCCTAGACTTCAAAATTTGGCTAAAATATCAAGATCATGTGGGTCTACAGACCAACATGTCCTGATCAATAGCATGTTTTCAATCAAAATAGACACCTCTTGAGCTAAATTATAGCGTTCGAGTCTTTTCGAGTGTGTATTTTTCGAATGTACACTCGAAACTGCTCTAAGTTGACAAATCTTGTTTATGAGGCCTAGATTTCAAAATTTTGCTAAAATATCAAGATCATCTGGGTCTATAGACCAACATGTCCTGATCATTAGCATGTTTCCAATCAAAATAGACACCTCTTGAGCTAAATTATAGCGTTCGAGTCCTTTCGAGTGTGTATTTTTCGAATGTACACTCGAAACTACTCTAAGTAGAAAATTCGTGTTTATGAGGCCTAGGCTTCAAAACTTGGATAAAATATCAAGATCATGTGGGTCTATAGACCAACATGTCCTGATCAATAGCATGTTTTCAATCAAAATAGACACCTCTTGAGCTAAATTATAGCGTTCGAGTCTTTTCGAGTGTGTATTTTTCGAATGTACACTCGAAACTGCTCTAAGTAGAAAAATCTTGTTTATGTGGCCTAGACTTCAAAATTTGGCTAAAATATCAAGATCATGTGGGTCTATAAACCAACATGTCCTGATCAATAGCATGTTTTCAATCAAAATAGACACCTCTTGAGCTAAATTATAGCGTTCGAGTCTTTTCGAGTGTGTATTTTTCGAATGTACACTCGAAACTGCTCTAAGTAGAAAATTCGTGTTTATGAGGCCTAGGCTTCGAAACTTGTCTAAAATATCAAGATCATGTGGGTATATAGACCAACATGTCCTGATAATTAGCATGTTTTCAATCAAAATAGACATCTCTTGAGCTAAATTATAACGTTCGAGTCTTTTCGAGTGTGTATTTTTCGAATGTACACTCGAAACTGCTCTAAGTAGACAAATCTTGTTTTTGAGGCCTAGACTTCAAAATTTAGCTAAAATATCAAGATCATCTGGGTCTATAGACCAACATGTCCTGATCATTAGCAAGTTTCCAATAAAAATAGACACCGGTTGAGGTAAATTATAACGTTCAAGTCTTTTCGAGTGTGTATTATTTGAATGTACACTCGAAACTGCTCTAAGTAGAAAATTCGTGTTTATGAGGCCTAGGCTTCAAAAATTGGCTAACATATCAAGATCATGTGGGTCTATAAACCAACATGTCCTGATCAATAGCCTGTTTTCAATCAAAATAGACACCTCTTGAGCTAAATTATAGCGTTCGAGTCTTTTCGAGTGTGTATTTTTCGAATGTACACTCGAAACTGCTCTAAGTAGAAAATTCGTATTTATGAGGCCTAGGCTTCGAAACTTGTCTAAAATATCAAGATCATGTGGGTATATAGACCAACATGTCCTGATAATTAGCATGTTTTCAATCAAAATAGACATCTCTTGAGCTAAACTATAACGTTCGAGTCTTTTCGAGTGTGTATTTTTCGAATGTACACTCGAAACTGCTCTAAGTAGACAAATCTTGTTTATGAGGCCTAGACTTCAAAATTTAGCTAAAATATCAAGATCAGCTGGGTCTATAGACCAACATGTCCTGATCATTAGCATGTTTCCAATAAAAATAGACACCGGTTGAGCTAAATTATAACGTTCAATTCTTTTCGAGTGTGTATTATTTGAATGTACACTCTAAACTTCTCTAAGTAGAAAATTCGTGTTTATGAGGTCTAGGCTTCAAAAATTGGCTAACATATCAATATCATGTGGGTCTATAAACCAACATGTCCTGATCAATAGCATGTTTTCAATCAAAATAGACACCTCTTGAGCTAAATTATATCGTTCGAGTCTTTTCGAGTGTGTATTTTTCGAATGTACACTCGAAACTGCTCTAAGTTGACAAATCTTGTTTATGAGGCCTAGATTTCAAAATTTTGCTAAAATATCAAGATCATCTGGGTCTATAGACCAACATGTCCTGATCATTAGCATGTTTCCAGACAAAATAGACACCTCTTGAGCTAAATTATAGCGTTCGAGTCTTTTCGAGTGTGTATTTTTCGAATGTACACTCGAAACTGCTCTAAGTAGAAAAATCTTGTTTATATGGCCTAGGTTTCAAAATTTGGCTAAAATATCAAGATCATGTGGGTCTATAGACCAACATGTCCTGATCATTAGCATGTTTCCAATCAAAATAGACACCTCTTGAGCTAAATTATAGCGTTCGAGTCTTTTCGAGTGTGTATTTTTCGAATGTACACTCGAAACTGCTCTAAGTAGAAAATTCGTGTTTATGAGGCCTAGGCTTCGAAACTTGGCTCAAATATCAAGATCATGTGGGTCTATAGACCAACATGTCCTGATAATTAGCATTTTTTCAATCAAAATAGACATCTCTTGAGCTAAACTATAACGTTCGAGTCTTTTCGTGTGTGTATTTTTCGAATGTACACTCGAAACTGCTCTAAGTAGACAAATCTTGTTTATGAGGCCAAGACTTCAAAATTTAGCTAAAATATCAAGATCATCTGGGTCTATAGACCAATATGTCCTGATCATTAGCATGTTTCCAATAAAAATAGACACCGGTTGAGCTAAATTATAACGTTCAATTCTTTTCGAGTGTGTATTATTTGAATGTACAATCGAAACTTCTCTAAGTAGAAAATTCGTGTTCATGAGGCCTAGGCTTCAAAAATTGGCTAACATATCAAGATCATGTGGGTCTATAGATCAATATGTCCTGATCAATAACATGTTTTCAATCAAAATAGACACCTCTTGAGCTAAATTATAGCGTTCGAGTCTTTTCGAGTGTGTATTTTTCGAATGTACACTCGAAACTGCTCTAAGTAGACAAATCTTGTTTATGAGGCCTAGACTTCAAAATTTAGCTAAAATATCAAGATCATATGGGTCTATATACCAACATGTCCTGATCATTAGCATGTTTCTAATAAAAATAGACACCGGTTGAGCTAAATTATAACGTTCAATTCTTTTCGAGTGTGTATTATTTGAATGTACAATCGAAACTTCTCTAAGTAGAAAATTCGTGTTCATGAGGCCTAGGCTTCAAAAATTGGCTAACATATCAAGATCATGTGGGTCTATAGATCAATATGTCCTGATCAATAACATGTTTTCAATCAAAATAGACACCTCTTGAGCTAAATTATAGCGTTCGAGTCTTTTCGAGTGTGTATTTTTCGAATGTACACTCGAAACTGCTCTAAGTAGACAAATCTTTTTTATGAGGCCTAGATTTCAAAATTTTGCTAAAATATCAAGATCATGTGGGTCTATAGACCAACATGTCCTGATAATTAGCATGTTTTCAATCAAAATAGACATCTCTTGAGCTAAATTATAACGTTCGAGTCTTTTCGAGTGTGTATTTTTCGAATGTACACTCGAAGCTGCTCTAAGTAGACAAATCTTGTTTATAAGGCCTAGACTTGAAAATTTAGCTAAAATATCAAGATCATCTGGGTCTATAGACCAACATGTCCTGATCATTAGCATGTTTCCAATAAAAATAGACACCGGTTGAGCTAAATTATAACGTTCAATTCTTTTCGAGTGTGTATTATTTTAATGTACACTCTAAACTGCTCTAAGTAGAAAATTCGTGTTCATGAGGCTTAGGCTTCAAAAATTGGCTAACATATCAAGATCATGTGGGTCTATAGACCAACATGTCCTGATCAATAGCATGTTTTCAATAAAACTAGACACCTCTTGAGCTAAATTATAGCGTTCGAGTCTTTTCGAGTGTGTATTTTTCGAATGTACACTCGAAACTGCTCTAAGTTGACAAATCTTGTTTATGAGGCCTAGATTTCAAAATTTTGCTAAAATATCAAGATCATCTGGGTCTATAGACCAACATGTCCTGATCATTAGCATGTTTCCAAACAAAATATACACCTCTTGAGCTAAATTATAGCGTTCGAGTCTTTTCGAGTGTGTATTTTTTGAAGGTACACTCGAAACTGCTCTAAGTAGAAAAATCTTTTTTATGTGGCCTAGACTTCAAAATTTGGCTAAAATATCAAGATCATGTGGGTCTATAGACCAACATGTCCTGATCATTAGCATGTTTCCAATCAAAATAGACACCTCTTGAGCTAAATTATAGCGTTCGAGTCTTTTCGAATGTGTATTTTTCGAATGTACACTCGAAACTGCTTTAAGTAGAAAATTCGTGTTATGAGGCCTAGGCTTCAAAACTTGGCTAAAATATCAAGATCATGTGGGTCTATAGACCAACATGTTCTGATAATTAGCATGTTTTCAATCAAAGTAGACACCTCTTGAGCTAAATTATAGCGTTCGAGTCTTTTCGAGTGTGTATTTTTTCGAATGTACACTCGAAACTGCTCTAAGTAGAAAATTCGTGTTTATGAGGCCTAGGCTTCGAAACTTGGCTAAAATATCAAGATCATGTGGGTCTATAGACCAACATGTCCTGATAATTAACATGTTTTCATTAAAAATAGACATCTCTTGAGCTAAATTATAACGTTCGAGTCTTTTCGAATGTGTATTTTTCGAATGTACACTCGAAACTGCTCTAAGTAGACAGATCTTGTTTATGAGGCCTAGAATTCAAAATTTAGCTAAAATATAAAGATCATATGGGTCTATATACCAACATGTCCTGATCATTAGCATGTTTCCAATAAAAATAGACACCGGTTGAGCTAAATTATAACGTTCAAGTCTTTTCGAGTGTGTATTATTTGAATGTACACTCGAAACTGCTCTAAGTAGAAAATTCATGTTTATGAGGCCTAGGCTTCAAAAATTGGCTAACATATCAAGATCATGTGGGTCTGTAGACCAACATGTCCTGATCAATAGCATGTTTTCAATCAAAATAGACACCTCTTGAGCTAAATTATAGCGTTCGAGTCTTTTCGAGTGTGTATTTTTCGAATGTACACTCGAAACTGCTCTAAGTTGACAAATCTTGTTTATGAGGCCTAGATTTCAAAATTTTGCTAAAATATCAAGATCATCTGGGTCTATAGACCAACATTTCCTGATCATTAGCATGTTTCCAAACAAAATAGACACCTCTTGAGCTAAATTATAGCGTTCGAGTCTTTTTGAGTGTGTATTTTTCGAATGTTCACTCGAAACTGCTCTAAGTAGAAAATTCGTGATTATGAGGCCTAGGCTTCAAAACTTGGCTAAAATATCAAGATCATGTGGGTCTATAGACCAACATGTCCTGATAATTAGCATGTTTTCAATCAAAATAGAAACCTGTTGAGCTAAATTATAGCGTTCGTGTCTTTTCGATTGTGTATTATTCGAATGTACACTCGGAACTGCTCTCTAAGTAGAAAATTCGTGTTTATGAGGCCTAGGCTTCAAAACTTGGCTAAAATATCAAGATCATGTGGGTCTATAGACCAACATGTCCTGATCATTAGCATGTTTGCAATCAAAATAGACACCTCTTGAGCTAAATTATAGCGTTCGAGTCTTTTCGAGTGTGTATTTTTCGAATGTACACTCGAAACTGCTCTCTAAGTAGAAAATTCGTGTTTATGAGGCCTAGGCTTCAAAACTTGGCTAAAATATCAAGATCATGTGGGTCTATAGACCAACATGTCCTGATCATTAGCATGTTTCCAATCAAAATAGACACCTCTTGAGCTAAATTATAGCGTTCGAGTCTTTTCGAGTGTGTATTTTTTGAATGTACACTCGAAACTGCTCTAAGTAGAAAATTCGTGTTTATGAGGCCTAGGCTTCAAAAATTGGCTAACATATCAAGATCATGTGGGTCTATAGACCAACATGTCCTGATTATTAGCATGTTTTCAATCAAAATAGACATCGGTTGAGCTAAATTATAGCGTTCGAGTCTTTTCGAGTGTGTATTTTTCGAATGTACACTCGAAACTGCTCTAAGTAGAAAAATCTTGTTTATGTGGCCTAGATTTCAAAATTTGGCTAAAATATCAAGATCATGTGGGTCTATAGACCAACATGTCCTGATCAATAGCATGTTTTCAATCAAAATAGACACCTCTTGAGATAAATTATAGCGTTCGAGTCTTTTCGAGTGTGTATTTTTCGAATGTATACTCGAAACCGCTCTAAGTAGACAAATCTTGTTTATGAGGCCTAGATTTCAAAATTTTTCTAAAATATCAAGATCATCTGGGTCTATAGACCAACATGTCTTGATCATTAGCATGTTTCCAATAAAAATAGAAACCTGTTGAGCTAAATTATAGCGTTCGAGTCTTTTCGAGTGTGTATTTTTCGAATGTACACTCGAAACTGCTCTAAGTAGACAAATATTGTTTATGAGGCCAAATCTGAAAGAAAACAAAAACACCAAAACGCGTAAAAAGGAACAAAAATAATAAAGATAAAAATAAAACCTAAAAAACAAATCTATACACAGTCCGCGTCGGCGGTGCCAAAAATTGATGGTTTATCAAAGTTGTTGTAGTAGTGGTAAAAGAGTTGTCGTTCACTCGGACTTGTTGGAATTGATTTTAGAATTTAACAAAAAGAAATAAAAAATATACAATATTGTCACAAGATGAAGAGATGTGCTGGGACTCGGGATTCCACCAATTCTCACATTCAAGCGATTCAACTATTAATTCCAGACAATTAAAGCTCATAAAATAACAAACATCGACTCTAAATCTTTGCCAAGGTAGATTTTATAAAGAATTATATGTATCTCACAAGCATGACGCATCTAAAGTACCTAAGACTAAGCATGCGGCATCTAACGAAATCACAAATAATCAAGAAAAATCATAAATCAATTATAATAGTGCAAATAGTCATAAAAGAATTAAATAGAATTACCACATGGGTGAAAAACAGCTTCCTCCATCGTCCCAGTGATGGGTTTTATCTCATCATGTTGGAAGCACGCTCAAAATTCATTTTTATTGCTCAAAAGAGGTGTACAAATGATGAAATGGAGAAAATAACTATTAAAGTCGGGTTTGTAACCGTTATAAGTGTTACAGACCGAGCTGTTACAAAGTACGATACAAGAGAACTGTTGTTGTCACTGTAGCAAATAAGTCTGCTGCCTTGTTGTCGTTGTTACTGTAGCATGAACGACAGAAACATGTGGGTCGTTGTTCTTCGTGTTCTTCACAGCAGCAGCAGCAGCAACAACTTGATTTTCTCTTCTCTGCTGTGCTCTAAACTCCATCCTAACTCTCCATCCCCATTATGTGATGCCATAAGCCTATTTATAAACCTTTGGACCAAGAATAATTCATCATAACTCCAAATAATCTCGTCATAACTCATATTATTCTTTACGGCCTGTTAAGGGAATAATTCCCGATTCTTCCATTTCTCACGCGTCTGAATGTGTAAAATCACTCCAAATATTTAAAAACACCTTCCTGACGATGAATAGCACGCTTCAGCCTCACGCAAACTTGCCAGATACAGCATGGAATATCCCGAGAATAACTTGCTTACCCTGTTTCACGAAATCTCCCTTTTTACGGAAACTAACACAAGTACAACCCCTGTTTGACTGAAACATCTCATTACCAAACAATATAAGCGAATAAATCCAACAAAATCTCTCGCAAATCTCTTCCAGGAAATACGCAGGTGAACGGCCAAGAAAAACCGTGAACCATGTTTTCCTTAAATCCGATTATCCAATCCAATTCAGACGACTTAACCCATCATACCAGTCCTGCTTAAGTTAAATAAGTCCATCCCAATCAATTTTGGTGATTGATTATCCACAGAACATCCTCAAAACCCCGAGAACAACTATCCTCTCCTGTTTAGCCTCAACAGGATTATCTAGCCCAGCTCTTTCGATTCTGGAGAACATACCATCCCTGTTCAGTCAAATACTATCATACCAAGAAGTTTCAGCGATTGAATCCTCCTAAAACACGTCCAAATCACAAACCCTAAATTCTACCATTGATGAACACAATTTCCCGCCAAAATTCCATTTCAAACCGTGAAGAAGAGGGATGTCCCCCTATCCAGAGTAGGGGTGTAAATAGCAGCTTCCTTGAGTGTTGTGGAAAAATGTGGGTGCTGAGGACAAATTTGGGCTACACATAGCCTGGGTGCTTCTTAGCCAATTATGGGGTCTGTATAACAAATGTCCTCCGGGGTGCCCCGAGCAACTTTTCGAGCCGAATTTTCCAAAAATACCTAAAAATACATAAAAAACACAATATTAGTACAAAAAATCGAGTTCCAACAATACAGACATTGAGGACAATTTAGACACAAAAATGTGTCTATCAAATACCCCCAAACTTATTATTTGCTAGTCCTCGAGCAAAACTAAATAAAACCGAGTTAGTCCCGGGTGGGTTTAACAGAGGTGTACCCACAAAAACCATGACTTCTAATTGGTCACAAGTATCCAAAGATCTATGAGGACATACATATTCTCAACCTATCTCCAAGTAACTAGAATTCCAGAGAAATTAAAGGTGTCAGCTCTAAAGATGACTGAAGAAAAGGGGAGACACATCCGCACCACTGCTAGATAAAGAGATATCCGCTACACAGCTAGATAAACATTGTAAGATGCGTCCGCTGCTTTACAGCTGGATAAGATTAGGAAAGAGATAAAAATGAGAGGGACATCTGCTACACAGCTGGACTAATTACGTGTGATGAGTTAAACCAGTGCTAGAAAGGTCTTGTGCCAGATTGAAAGCAGACTAACAGAGCAACCAAAATGCATCTTTCTTCGACTCTCTCATAGTTCTCAGTAGAAACAACGTCTTCTTCGGTCTTCAACTGTTGATGATAAACTCTCGAACCTCATAGAACCTTGACAATTAACTCTTCTCTTCGATTTCTTGCTTAACTTATAAATTTCTACTTCCCTATGGCCTTATTAAAAAAATAAAAGAACAAAAGAGCGTAATGATGATTTCTTCTTGATTTTTTATTATTATTATTATTTTATTTTTTTGACACAAAAATTACAAAAAATTTACATGGCCATGAGAGAAGGACTTTAAAAACTTGGATCTTCGCAACTTGTGATGTCTTGGTATCATGATCTTCAACAACTTATATCATTTTCTCTTATAAATTTTTGTAACTAAGTCTTTCAACTTTGATTTTTGAATTATTCTTTTCTATTGTTGCTTCTAAACCTTAAACGTCTTCAACTTTCTTCATAGATTTTGATGTCACTCTATCTGTTGATGATGATAAGTTTCTACTGAGAGAGAGTCGTAATCCAGTAACTATGATTACATTGTGAGGTTGCTTTGTCTTTCAGGCATTTCCTGACCTACTTTCCTTTCCATCATGGATGGTTAGGTCCATCACGGTTACCCTCTAAAAAGAACAAGTTCTCTCCTGAATTTCAAGGATCTCAATGTCTTTTTCTCTAATGTCTCAAAAGGTTGTTATCCCTAGTATTCCAATTTCTATCTTTTCGGTGAGAAACAGTATGTAAACTTAGCTAACCGGATACCATGTGATGCTAGAAGTTTCAAAAATGCGACTAAAATGTTTCTCCCATACCCCCAAACTTAAATCTAACATTGTCCTCAATGTTCTAAAGATAAAATAAAAGCATGAACAAGGAGAAGCTGTTACCATTTGAAGCAAAAGAGATAAGGAAAGATATTACCGTGTCGCAAGAATATTGGGTTGCCTCCCATGAAGTGCTAAGTTTAAAGTCTTCAGCCAGACATCGGAAGGAATTAGTCACCTCATAAAATCATATAGAAATAGTCGGAATAACTGTGGGTCATCTGGATCAAAAAGTGTTACCCACAAGAAGAGGAAAGTGCAACAGACCAAGAAAATACCGAACATACCCCTGCTTAAGACAACTACATCTAGTTGTGGTTCAGGTTCAGGCTCTATAAATGGGTCTAAATAAGAAGTTTTCCTGGAATGGATTTCCTCAAAGGCATTCTGAATATCAGGCTGAAGAGTCTGGAAGTACTCAAGTAAGAACTTAGAAGCGCATAACAAAATCCTGAATAACTGGGGATCCTCTAAGTCAATCAGATTTGACCCACACAGCTGACCACAATGAAAGAGGTGGTCTTCTTTAAGAAGATGTGTCGACCCTAATATCCTAAAGTAATTAGGTTTAGTCTCAAAACTTAATAACCGACACATCTGAAAATCATATGTTCCCACAATTGGAAGAAAAGTTTTTGGTGGGAAAACAAAGTCAATCTTGGTATCATAGCGTGGGTTAACCACATCAAGCAGAGGATGGGTTTCTAACAACTGAGCTCTTTTATGGACACAACTAGGTTCAGGAAAAAGTGTATGAAGATAATCTTGAAAGATGGTTGAGGAATATATATCAAGTTCTACACGAGGGAACTTTCTAAGAGTTAAAGCACACGGAGAATGATAATCACCCCCAAACTTAGAGTTTTCTGTGTCTCTAGAAAGACTAGTCACAACTTCCCTAATTTCTAGGTCATCGGATTCCTGAAAATGGTCAATTGATTCTTCTAAGTCGGGTTCATCCTCACTCATTTCTATGAGTTCATTTTCTTTTTCCAAGTCTAATTTTTCTAAATCACTAGACTCTAAAGCAATATTCTCAGAATAAACTCGTTCCTCAAAACCTTCATCGGCTTCGTAATCAAAAGGAAATTCTACATCATCTAAAACGGGGGTATCTCTAGTCAAATCCTCGTCCTTTTGAATAGGTGAATAATTATTAAAATTATTTGGATTTGAACTAAAAACAACACTATCATTATAAAGCTCAATCGGAGTAACAAATTCCTGATCACTATGCCTACATATTTCATGTTCTTCATCAATACTATCCTCATCATAGTCATCATTATTATAACATGAAAATGATCGAACCTCATTTAAACAAGTTGTGTCACCAATTATAACCTCTTCATCTTCATTATTATAAAAATTATCCTTATTTTCACGGGTGAGATAGGAAAGAATATATTGGCAATCACGAGTAATTCGAGCAGTTCTTTCTTCCGTCTCTAATTTATGCATACGTGATGACTCAGCAAACTCACGTGTTGACTCAGTTAACTTACATGTTGACTCAGCTAACTTCCTGAGGTTATCTTCTAAAGAAGGTTCACTCACCATTACATTTATTTCGTCCATAACTAAGTCATCCGTGTCCGCTAACTTATGTGTCGACTCAAGTAACCTACGACGTGATGACTCAATTAATCTACGAGCCTCATCTAGAGAAGAGGAATTATAAGAATCTTGCTCGCATGACTGGTACGAGTGCGGATAGTAATTGGGCTCACCATGATATGACCCATATCCTTCAAAAGGATGGCGTTCCCAACCACTATTCACACTCTGGTCATAATAGGAATAATGTCCATACTGCTCAGTAGGATATTCTTTGTATTGGCTATTAAAATACCAGTTCGACATTCTCAACACAAAAATAAAACCTACAAAAGGAAGGGAATTCTAAACAAACACAAAGAAGGCTGACTCGACCAAAGCAAACCTAGATATTTCTAACAAACAAAAAGCATGATGGCTCCACTTAGATTGTTTCTAGACCAGCTCCTAATCCTTCGAAAGGGAACTCGTTACAATTTAAGCAAACCCTTCTGGAATCAATCCAAGTCAAAGTAAGTTGAATCGAGGCGAGGAAAGCTGCGTAAGCTTTGATACCCAAGGCCTCACCGTATTACAAGGCGGTGCAGTCACGCATTCAACTCACAAAAACCAACATGAACTTCGAAGTTTGCTTAAAAGAGTAACCAATATTTTTCGAATGACTTTCCTATTAAGCTCGTTACCCTATCGGTCTCGTTCTATTCCAGATTTTAGGCTTAGGTTCGCGTTTGGTTTCGTTTTTCTAAGGCGGGCAAGAAGAGAACGATGATGAAATCCGAACCCTTATCTTGTATGGCCAGTCCTTGCCCTTTACTAGGAATTTAAAACA